>NC_046975.1:7339993-7524993 GCF_009769545.1 Cyclopterus lumpus | reverse complement strand
AGAGCAGGCCAAGGTTTTGTGCTTTGTAGATCCACTGTGATTTGTATTGGAATGTAATGACAGTGAGTATACAGACTATTTAGGTTACTATGCGATGGATTTACTGGTGCGCCTCACAAATTGTCTCTTGAACTCAAATGAGTTTGACACCCCTGCATTATATGTTTTGGACGTTATCCAATCCAGGAACATTGAAAGTACTCATTATTTCTCTATTTTGAAATGTTTGGACATAATTTGTTCAGCCTCTTCTTTGTAGTTAATTTCAGGGCAGTTACTCTTAATGTCTCCCCCCTCCCCCCACCCTTATTTTTCATGGCATTCTCCCCCACCCTCCCCAGTAATAGACAGTTAATGGAGAGTAGAAAGTTGAACAATACGCTCCATTTCTTTTCTTATGACTTCCTGGAATGGTTTTAAACCTCGACACGGCCGAAGGACGTGCGGCTTTTAATTCGAAAACGCAGCAGGAAGTGGTCCGTCAGCTTGACAGGAACCCCAATAACGTGGCAAACGGTGGCAGATCAGACAAGTCGCTGCTTTAAACGCACATCCAGGATGGGAAGACGTCATGTGGGTTGAGGAGAGAGCCCTCTGTTTTCTGTGGTAAAGGAAGCACTGGGCCCAGTATGGGATTCATGAAACGCTAATGGGGAACTTCCCTCTGACTTTAACAAGGATTAAACCCCGTGCGCTGCTAGTTACAGACACGGCCGCACACACGAGCCCCATGCACACCCACGCATTAGCTAAGCACGAGATGAACAGTTACTCAGCCACATGAACAATATTAACCTTTAGGTCTTGAGCGTGTGTGTGTGTGTGTGTGTGTGTGTGTGTGTGTGTGTGTGTGTGTGTGTTGCATTGCATTTCTTCTAACCTTTCCCTCTGACCAATAGCAAGGTGCAATGCCAGTTTTTTTCTCTCTGACCCAGTTTCCCCCTCTGCTTATTTCTCTGAACACGCAACATTTCAGCTGCTATTAGTGAAATGATGCACTGTCTGAGACGACAGAGGCAAGTGTGTGTGTGTATGTGTGTGTGTGTGTGCTGGCTCTTTGTGTGCTGTGTGTTTCGCACCAAGGGCGTGTTTGTTCACCTGTTAGTTATTGTGTGTTCTAGGGTGTTAATGTGTGTGTGCCAGTTTACAAACTAATAATCTTATAATTGATCAGCGATACATGCCGCAAGCAAAGGACAATCGCGGCCGCAACCGGCTGAAATGTTGTTTTTCCTTCTACGGCCGAGCAGAAGAAATGTACGCAACTGCCCTAAATGAGCTGCTGCGGGCCTCTTCTCCAGCCCCCCCCCCTCCCTGCTGCACATGATTTGTTTAAAACTGCTGAGGTTTTCTGCGGCTGCAGCTCGATGATATCGGTGAAAAGAGCCATTAAAGCCAATTAGCTCCTCTGTCATTAGGGAGGGTTGTGTGGGCTACTGGCAACTTCTGCACACAACAGAATACATTATTGCTGCTAAAGTTGAAATAGCTAATATCTAGAAATGTTGCACATTAGCAACGACAGAGTCGTGCGGTGGGCTGGCTTTTTGCAGCTCTGAAATTTAATATTGGACACTGCGGCTGCTGTCGCTGCTTCTCATAACTTTAATGTGGTATGCAACAGCTTATAGTGTTATACGCTGTAAGTCCCCATCCCTCTGGTTACACTGTTGTATCGTGCCAATCACCCACATTCAAAAAGTTAATGATCTGAAGTCCCCACGGTGCTCACCTGTCAGATTACTTGGGTTTGGGCTTAGAAGCCTGTGTGCACATTGTGGGTGGGCCTTTATTGTGTGTGTGTGTGTGTGTGTGTGACAAGGGAAGGGAAGGGGCAAGTGTGCGGGGCAGGAGTGCAGGAGAGAGGTTCAGGATGCGATGTACTCTTAAGATGAGTCTGTGTGCATCGGTCATGTTGAAGTGTGCTCTGTTTGAGACAGATGCCTTGCTCCGTTCTCCAAGGTCGTCCTGTTGCTCTGCGTCCTTATCTCCTACTGATCCGACAGACGGCCTGCACCGTGTGTGCACCTTTTGTTTGTTTCTGCTGCCTCGTGTGCACTCGGGACAGTGACGTCCCTCCATCTTTGCGTGCACGGGGGAAGGTTTCCATGTTTGCGCACCGGGCTGTCGAGTTGGGAAATGGAGAAGGAAAGGTGTAAAAGCTCTGCTCGCCGACGGATTCACCGGAGAGGCGACACTCGGACACCCTCAGCTAAATGATGCAGAGGCTCTCTGTGTCTGCAGGCTGTGAGTCCTGTGGAGACACACACACACACACACACACACATACAGACACTTTGGGAGCTGCTGACAGGTCCTCTGCAGAGGTTAAAAGCTGTCAGAAGTAGTCTTGAAGCACAAGCCCAGTGGTGCCGGCCATGGAAGTCCATAATGCCCAACCTTTGGCTCAGTAATCTGGGACTGTCTTGACTGATGTACAAGGAGCACACACACACACACACACACACACACACACACACACACACACACACGTATACACACACGCACAATGAAAAAAAGAATCCCCAAGATCACCGAGGACAATTCACACGTTCCCAAACATTTGTAAATATACATGCTGGAATACAAAGTCCCACTCGTGCACATTCATGCCCAGGGGGATATTTGGTCAATTTGTCTGTCAGAGCGTGCGCTAGATGTAGACACACTCGAATGCACACAGTTGCACAACAGAGGCCAAAACGCACACAACGAGAGAGTCAGAGGAGCGTGTAAGAAATGGTGAGTGTGAGTAAGAGAGAAGCAGGCTGGCACACACACACACACACACACACAATCCAACACTTGCATATGCTTCCTCCACTTCCCATAGAGAGAGATCACCTCCCACTTCTTCTTCTTTCCAAACTGAGCTCTCCTCCTCCTCCTCTCCTCACTTCATCACCTCCTTCCATATTCCCTCACCGACATATGCACGCACCGATGCACACACACACACACACAGACACACACACACGCAAAAACACTTCAGACAGATCAAGTCTCACCCGCTCCCCGGCTCGTACGCTCCCTCATCTTCAAAAAAGGAATCTCCCGCTTCCTCTCCTGCCCTTCCTCACCCCGCACTCGTCTTTCCATCCCCTCTCTAAACACCTCACCCCCACACGCACACACACACCTCTCTCTCCCCTTCACCGCCCTCCATAACCCCTTCACAGCACAGCCCCCCTACCCCCCAACCCGCGCTATCCCATAGTGCTCTCTGCTGGAAGGATTTAGAGGTACCCTGTAATTTTGGTGCCGGAGGAGCTCTTAAGTCCTGCCTGATCTTCTGGCTACACAGGCAGCCAATATGTGTGTGTGTGCACGTGTAAATATGTATTTGTGTGGGTGCGAGCACGTGTCAGTGTGTGCTTCAGTGTGTGTTCACTTCCGTGGGGCCAAGTGCTTACATTTTTTTTTCGGCAACCATTTTCAACTGGGGTTGTATTTGTGTGTGTGCAGCCGTGCGTGCATTCGACTTTTGCTAGTGTGTGTGTGTGTGTGTGTGTGTGTGTGTGTGTGTGTGTGTGTGTGTGTGTGTGTGTGTGTGTGTGTGTGTGTGTGTGTGTGTGTGTGTGTGTGTGTGTGTGTGTGTGTGTGTGTGTGTGTGTGTGTGTGTGTGTGTGTGTGTGTGTGTGTGTGTGTGTGTGTGTGTGTGTGTGTGTGTGTGTGTGTGTGTGTGTGTGTGTGTGTGTGTGTGTTAGCTCCCCCTCTGGCTGTATACTGAAGCAGTAAGCTGAGCAACAGTTGTGTGCATTGGGCCGCTAACCACCTCAAACCTTGACACTAATGCTGCTACCTGCTTACCGTACGTGCTACGAAGCGGCTCCCGGGACAGGCCGCACACGCTGATCTCAGAGCTGCTACATGGCGATGCTTGGCAAAACTTGAAATAGCAGTGGGTTAAAAATAAAAAAAAATAAAGCATCATTGTCCAACATGTCGATGAGAAAATCATCTGTCACCACATTTACTCCCAAATTCAATATTGGATTTGCAAACGCTGAAGTCAAAGATATGACTATTTTATATTGTCTGCCAGGTTTTATTACTGAAAAGATGACGAGAAGAAACCATTGGCCAAGCGCGCCCGATTCTTCCGAGATGATATAAAAAGTCATGACTTTTTTCCGAGATGATATAAAAAAAGTCATGACTTTTCTTTTTCCGGGGCCAAGAAACCCCACGCAGGAGGCTACGGGGGGAAACGGCGACCGAGAGGCTGGAGGTTGATTTCCATTTCTGTTCCCCGGACAAAGAAACGGAGGGCTGATGGGCGAGGACATCTATTTAGATCCATTTCATTCTGCCGTAATCAGGCTTTAGCCATGGCCCAGTACTCAGGATTAGAAGAAGTTCAAAGTGCAAACAGCTAGATCCTCGAGTATTATTCCAGTCTGCCAACCTCGGTCTGTACGTGTGTGTGTGTGTGTGTGTGTGTGTGTGTGAGTATGCGTGTGTGTGCGTGTACGTGTGTGTGCACGTTGCGTGCCAGATCTGCTGGGGTTATCTCTGGAATCGTGCCCATAAACCTAATCTAACCCTCTCTGTGCTCATTCAGGAGTGAAATATTTTGTTCAAATAAGCTCCTTCTCCCCACTCCAACTCCGACTCCAGTGCGCGCTAATGTAAACAAAAAACGAGATAGGAATATGGCAGGTATGAGAAATGGCCCGGCTCTGTTGTGACACCGTTGTTTGATACAAACACGCGCCGTCCGCGTCGAGCTCCCTGCTTTGCCGCAAATGGAAGGAAACCGGCTCTGTCGGACCGTGTTTTTCCTTGATGCTAAGTGTGAGTGATCGGATCGTGGTTGTGCCTGTTTGTGTGTTGAGCTCCCTTTTTCTTTCCTATTTATTTATTTATTTATTTCTGAAAATGTAGGCATTATCATTGGCGGTGGTTACTGTGACTACCCGGCCCCGGCTCGGCTCGTCTAAGTGGAAGTCTGAATGCTGTGTGGAGGAGGAGGAGGAGGAGGAGGAGGAGGGGGGGGGGGAAGGGAGTGGGGAGGTGTTGTGTGAAAGGTAGCCAATGAATGTCACCTCTCATCCACTTTCTCATTAAACAACCTGTTCGCTGTCTGTCACATGGGCTGTATCTATCCCCCTCGTTTGGTGCTTTGGCGCGAATGTACACACACACACACACACACACACACACACACACACACACACACACACACACACACACACACACACACACACACACACACACACGCACACGCACACGCACACACACACACGCACTGTATGAAAGCCAGCAGCCCCGCCTGGTCTGGACAGGAATAAGAATAAGCAGCAGATGATTCATGATGAAGATGGGGGGGGGGGTGTATTCAGCGGGACCACCTGAGTGACCTCATTTAACAGACCTGAGAATAAACATTCGCCTGCGTCTCCCGCTCTTGGTCCATCCGCTCCGTCCCGAATGTCCTTGTGAAAATCCGTGTGCATTTCGTGCACATGCGACCGTGTGCATGTGAATGCGCTGGTGGCAGTGCGGTGCATGTGTAGCATTGGAACAGGAGCCAGCTCTTTCCCCAGTTAGGCTTTTCTCTTGGCTGTCACATTTCGTGCTGTAGATATTTCCCAACATCAACATTTGGCACCTGGTTTCTCTTATGACTTCAGCAGCTGTAGATCTTTTGTTCCCCCACTAGCCACTCTGCGGCCACTGATCCACACTCACAAAGAGGGCCTTAAATCATACAAAAAAACAGCTTTGGAGCCTGACCGCTTTATTAAAAAAGAGCAACATTCCTTCATGCAATGACCAGCTCTTTGGGTATTCTGGACTCCTCGCTCTGAAGCGGTTTGTTCCACTAAATCATTAGCAGCAGAGAGGGAGGTTCTTTGTTCTCCATCCTATGGTTTACTTTATCCCCCGTGTGTTTTTATCTCCCCCGGGACGCACAGGAAGACCCAATTCCCCAGTTTCCTTTTTTTCCCAAACATGACATGACCGTCGGCCTTTTAATATCTGGAAATCCAAATTTGGATTAACGTCAGTAGAGGAGAAAGAGAGAGAGAGAGAGAGAGAGAGAGAGAGAGAGAGAGAGAGAGAAGCTTTCAGATAACAAAAAAAGAAGAAAAAAAAGAGCCGGCAGTGTGACCTTTTTGTGGAGAACGTTTAGGGAGCTTGAGAAACGTGTCTGGCAGTTATCTGTGTTTGAGTGAATGCTGACATGATGGATGTAATTCCAGTGATATCATACACACACACGGGAGAAAATGACCAACGCAGTGGGCGTGTGCTGCAAGTATTTTACATTTTTTATTTTTGGGGTTCACCACACATTTGTTAATGGACTCAACAGTTGTTTCTGGAGTCAACTTCCATCTTGAATAGTGCTTAAAAGATGTGAGGACATCAGGAAATGTGGTTAGAATCGGTCACGGTTAATCGGATTATGACTTTCCACCGGTACAGTAAAAAGCCTTGAATTATTTGACATTTAAAGAGGCCCCAGCACAAACAACATATAAAGTGATCATCCCTTCATAAAACCCAGCTCTCTTTCAGCCGTGTGCCCAAACAGAGGCCTCGAAGGGCCAACTTATCATCGTGCCACATCAGCTGCGGAGGCCTGCTCAGCCAGCCTGAAGGAATAGCTTATTTAGATGACAGAAGTAAGTTAACACTGAGAAGATTTGCTCCCCCTGAGTGGATATAAAATTCATAGCATGACGCTCACTCTTACTCGGATCATTCGAGCGCCTTCTGAGCTCTGCTCTTCAAAAGAGCTTTTTTCTCTCGCATAACCTTGCTGTGGAAATGTTGAAATTGAAAAGAAGGGGAGAAATTGGGCGGAAAAAGCAGCGGGATGAGGTCGGCGATCGCGGCAGCGTCTGGGCCATTCAGGGCTGCGAGGCGGCTGCTCCTTTAAAGACGGGAAGCCGCTCTCTTCACCTCGCTGCGTTTTAGAAAGAGACATGCTCCCTGCATAGGCTTTACATAAATCATAAGACTCACTTAGCCGTGAGTGTTCATTCACATTAATGTCCCACGTAAATTTAGAAGATCTTTTTTGTTCCTGCGCGGCACTCGGCGGGGCCTGGCCCCTCGTATACATTTCAGTGTCCGGCTCACTCGAGCCGTGTTGAGTCTACAGCTGGGGGAAGTTGCCAAAGAGCTCCTGTCACAATGTTTTCGCAATCATTCCTCGCAAATTATCACGTCCTCCGGCCGCGCCACCAAAATGTTGTGGTTCCCCCTCGTAGAGCCAGAGTACGGTCTGATAATGTAACATAATATTAGCGCAATTCATTATTTAGTTTTCTTCAATTTCGCCGGAGCACAACGCTGAAATCCCAGAGGGCAACAAAATGTCAACATTAATAATACTTAGGAATGACAAGGCATGAATCAACCAGATGAGCTTTTTCCATAGCAACAGAGCCGGATTTCAGTTTATTTAGCGGGGAAATGCATGTAGAAATAATTGACACACAATACACCCCAACCCCCCCCCACACCTCCCCACCCACCCCCACCCACCTGTAGTTGGGTCTGCCTCTATTTGTGTCATCACTAGATAAGCACCCTCTCCAAGATGATGAGGGTGCCATCTGAAGCAATCACCCAGGAAGATGGTCATTGAGTTAAGAGGGGGAGGGGGGAGAGAGTCAGATAGTGCAGATAAAACCTAAAAAAAACTCAAATGAAGTGAGCGAAAAAGCAGGCAGGGAGAGGGAGAGAGGGTGAGAGAGAGAGAGAGAGAGAGACCAAGGCGGATAATGTGAGGAAGAGAAACAAAAGCATTTCAGAGGAAGGGAGTAAGTTGAAACAGCAGACCAGGCGGAGATGGAGATCGTTCGGGGAATTCCAAAATTAGAGCTGCCATTGCATGCGCCCACACAGGCGCACGGCCACACACACACACACACACACACACACACACACACACACAACCGCCTTGCGCCGGCCGCTCAGTGTTAAGGTCAGAGTCACACTCTGTCTCCCTAGGTCATTATCATGGGCCCTGAAATAGACAGCCAATTGTGTCACAGAGTCTGAAGTGAATGTGACATTGAATAAACAGCCTCGCTCAAGTCTGAGCAGAACGTGCACTTCACAACAAATGTAGGGAGGCCGACACACACACACACACACACACACACTAATATAGAAATGGACACACACACACACACACACACACACACACAAACATTAAGGGAGGCATTTAGCTCTCGGCGCTACCAGCAAGTAATGACACATGTGTCTCAGAGGGAGTAAGCAGCTCGAGGAGTTGGCAAGCAGCTGGAACTCTGGCTGGCATGTCTCACCGTTCAAGTATGCACAGACCGAAAACACACACACACGCACACACACACACACACACACACACACACACAGGTCTGACCACGCTCCTCCTTCAGTAGACTCTAATGTTGTTCCATTCATTTGGCTTCACTTTATTGTGTTAATGAGAGATACCGGTGAGAGGAGGTGGCGGTTGATTGAGGGTGAGAACGGCTAATCACTGGAACAGCTAATCAGTGCTTGTCGTAAATATTGATTAGTTCTGTGCGTTATGGACGTGCTCATTAACCAGTGTGTCATCTTCTCTCCTGCTTCTCTTCTTCTTCTTCTTCTTCTTCTTCTTCTTCGTCGTCACCCTCCCTCCCCCCCTCCCCCTCCTTTCTCCCTTTCTCCTCACACCTCATCTCCTTCTCTCACCTCCAGCAACCTCCAACGGTACCATCGAGGGCCTGGAGAACCGTGAGGGAGGCGTGTGCAAGAGCCGAGCCATGAAAGTCATCATGAAAGTCGGGCAAGGTAAGTGTGTGTGCTCCCCTCGCATGTATACACAATGCGGCGCCTTCCAGCCGTGTTTCACTTTGGTGTGACATCCTCAGGTATCGCCGTGTGTGGCAGGCGGCTCTCTGTCTGCCCCACAGGCATTGACTTGGGTTTTGGTGATTATTCAATAGGACCATTTATTGACTGCCAGTGGTGTCACATCTGAGGGATTTGATCCTATCGTTAAATCAAATTGCTATTTTTGAAGAGTTTTGTTCAATGCATACCAATGATTGGAGTTTGTTTTATTAAACTTATTCATATTTAATATTGTTTTATAAAGTAGATATGCGATTATGCAAACATTTGGATTTGTTATATATCGAAATAGAAACATTCTTGTTGATCAAGATATTAGTCAGCTCTGTCTTTAAAAAGCATTGTAAGATATAATAGTAGTTAAAATATAACACAAAACTGGTCATAACACAATATATATGCAGACATTAGTAGTGTCCTCTTTTACTTCTTTTTTGGAATGTATGTATTTTTCAACAGTTATAATCTTCCCTACAAACCACCCATAATTAGTTTATAAATAGTTAATGAATGATTGATAACACAGAGCAATCATATTTAATAATTTATGATTATACACACAAACGCATCCCAACATCTCGCGGCCTTCATAGAGTTTGAGGTTTAATTAAATGAATATGATAAATGTGTTGCATTTATAGAGGACTCCGTTTATATAACTAAATAATGTAATTTACATTCATATGAAACAGAGGAACATCTGTTTAAATGATGATATTGTTTGTCATTCATTATCTGGCTAAACAGCAGGAGTTAAGTTGTTAAAAAATACATTATTATTATAAGTGTTTTATAGTTATGTTATGTAAACCATTTATTGGTGATGTTATGCTTTTTATTGATGCTAAAAAAGATGGATACAATTAATTATTAATCAGTGTTCCAGCTTTAAAAGTGTTCCAGTCTCTCGGTTAATATGGTTATGTTTACCAGAAGACCAGATTGTGCAATATACTGTATCATACAGAGGTAACCATTGCTTGAATATCTCTGCTTGTATCAGGCCATTGAAGGCAATGTTGCAAATCAATAAGCAGGACTGCTTTATGGACTGCAGTATTGGATTTACAGGGTTGTTGCTTCAGTGAGATGAAGTGCACTGATTAGATGGTATTTAGTGAGGTGTACGTCTGCCACCTGGTTACTTTGTCTACGTAGTCAAAACGATGATGTATATCGATACCATGCTGTAAAACTACATATGCTGCGAGATGGGATTTTATCCACTCTTCTACTTGTCATAAACATTAGTTTTGAAAAAAGAAATTGGAATACTCACAAACAGTTTGTGCAAATGGTGAGATGGCCAAGAAAAGAACAACGAAATAAAGAAGAAGAAGAAGAAGAAAAGGGCCGCGCCTGAAAATGTAAAAAGGCCTCTGACATCCCTCAGCTGCTATTCAAGATTCCTATAAAGTAATCACAGAATGGAAATGTGTTTTTGAAATTCATATGTAAGTGCACGGTCGGGGTAGGTCATCAAAAGTATCTGGGCGTAAACAAGCCAGCTCTGTTTAGATATCCTTGGACACGACATTTGGTTTGCATCATACTATTTCACTTTTAGACTCAGTTTTACCCGATACGTGAATACGTCCATATCCTGAATGTGACAGCGCACAGTACACAGATGTGTTACTCTCTAAACACCCCCCCTCCCCATCCTCAGCGAGGTTGTTTTGACCGAAACAGACACTCGCCGCCATATGAGAGGAACATCTGCCCGCCACGATGAACTGATTGGGGCTTAAAAGCTTGTTCTCAACATGTCAAGAGCAAACTGAGACTAGCTGTGTGTGTGTGTGTGTGTGTGTGTGTGTGTGTGTGTGTGTGTGTGTGTGTGTGTGTGTGTGTGTGTGTGTGTGTGTGTGTGTGTGTGTGTGTGTGTGTGTGTGTGTGTGTGTGTGTGTGTGTGTGTGTGTGTGTGTGTGTGTGTGTGTGTGTGTGTGTGTGTGTGTGTGTGTGTGTGTGTGTGTGTGTGTGTGTGTGTGTGTGTGTGTGTGTGTGTGTGTGTGTGTGTGTGTGTGTGTGTGTGTGTGTGTGTGTGTGTGTGTGTGTGTGTGTGTGTGTGTGTGTGTGTGTGTGTGTGTGTGTGTGTGTGTGTGGCCCAAAAAAAAAAAAATAATCGTGGGCCTTTTACACTGAACTCTGAACCGGGAGAAAGAAAATAACAAATCCCCCAGCTCGCGTTGATGGAAGTCGAAAAGGAAATGTCTTATTCGAGAAATCGTCCAGGAAAGTTCCCCCTCAGCTCGAGTCTGTGGCTGCCGGCTGTTCCTCAACTTCACCAGCCTCGGCACACGCACACTTTTCCCAAAACGGGCCGAAGCGAGCTGTCACTCAACAATCCCTGTGCCCTAAAAACCTTGTTTGAAAGAAATGCTGCTGGCCCAGCTGCTATTACTTTTACATCTATTTCTGTGAGCGGAATATTTGATGCACAATGTGCCCGTCCAACCCAGTAACTATTCGAGGAAAGGCTGGCGACTGGAACTTAGCTGTGTAGAACTTCTAGGGATGTTACCATTACACTGGGGGGGCTTAAAAATAAGTGAATACAAGGGATTTTTGCTTGAAATAAGATGTAATATTTAGACTGTTCAAAATAGAAAGCAATCTTAGAATTAGCTGGGAAAACCTTTTTTTTGCTATATTTCACTAATATTAGGAAGCCCCTATAACTCACTGAAATTGTTACTTATTAGACAAAATATACTTAATAAGATAATTGCATTCTAGGGTTCACAAACAATTGGGTTAGCGTTAGTACTCAAGTACAATTCTGAAGTACTTGTACTTTACTTGAGCATTCCTTACACATCTAATTAGACAGCTATCGTTCTTATGTACTTTGAAAATGCATTTAAATTCAAAACACGACGATGCTATGATTTCTGATGCATTGTCATAATTAATTACATAATTAACTCAACGTCATGTAAATGAGTTCAAATTAGCTCAAACTTGAGCTGCTACAAAGATAAAATGTGAACTACATTAATGCGTCAGTAGTAATAATACAATGATGGCATAACTCTTAGAGGGGCCGTTTTCCTACATTGACAATGTTTACTTTTCATATATTTTGCTGATAATACTTAGTTTTACCCATGCATTGATATCAATGCAGGACTTTTACTTGTAATGGAGTATTTCTACAGAATGGTATTGCTACTTTTGCGGAAGTAAAGGATCTGAATCCAATTTGATGATCATATATGACAAAGAAAAGCACCAGTTCCTCAATAACTCTTTCCAGCCATAAAAAGCAATATGACTGGAAAGTAATATTTCTTTTCCCGACGCTGAAAGGATGTGTTGATTAGTAGCCCAAAGGGTTGACTGAAAGTTCATTGAACTTTTTAAAAATGATTTTTCTTATTCCCAATTATGTGTTTTTAGGCATTTATTGAGCAAAAGAAAACGTCAAACAGTTGATGGCTGTATCTTCTGAAAAGGCTTTTCTCTGTTCCATTCAACCACAAATTGAATATATTTGTCCCGTGGCCTGTCGGTCAGACAAAGCAAAGTCGTTTGAAGATAAAGAAGCAATCATTAGACACTACCCCTCTGCAGACACACTGGATGTTGTTTCAATCACCACCAACAATCCTGGGCCCCGCTTGGCTCCGACGCGGCCATTGTGTGCAAGCTACGTTTCCTTCGCCCTCGGCGGCTGAACGCCAACACTTCCTGCAGCCGAGTGGCCGAGATCTTCCCCGTACGTCCACCCGCTCCCCTTTTGCACTTTGCTCCGTGGATTAAACCTCGGTGACTCATGCCAGCGTGCACATTCGCCCACCGTGCGTCTTCCTGTGGAGAAACTCCCGTGCCTAATCTCGTTGAATCATCGGTTTGTGTGGCCCTACACGTCAATATCTAATCGCACTTTAAACGGGCGTTCCGCCTTTTGTCCCCATATAAAATGCGAAGTGAAGAGGAAGCACAATTGATTGCCGGAGAAATACGGGAAGCCCATATTTTATACAGCGCTCTCTTTCTCCTCCACCACATCATGCCACTGTGCTCATTAGAAACATGTTGACTCACCGCCTTGCACGCACCTTTCTCTCTCTCTCTCTCTCTCTCTCTCTCTCTCTCTCTCTCTCTCTCTCTCTCTCTCTCTCTCTCTCTCTCTCTCTCTCTCTCTCTCTCTCTCTCCCCCCCACCCCCCTTTCCGGCCTTCTCGCTCCTTCTGGCGGGTTTGGCAGTTCTGAGGTAGTTGCTGTCTGCACCGCTAAGGGAAATGTCAGCAAGTACACACACCGAAAAAATGGGTCAGAACATTAGAACGCTCCCCGCACATGCTCAGTAGTAGGCGCACGGTGTCGGGGCTGTGAGTGAATCGGATCGCTGTGTCCTCTCGTATCGCCTGACATACGCGAATGTTCCCCACTTCTCACTCCTGTCTTCTCTCATCAATTATTGACGGAGCACAACAGCTCACGGCGAGCTCCACCACTGCTGCGTCGGTGCGGAGCAATGCGGCGGTCGGGACACGGAGAAGGTGGAAGAGGAGAGTCTATTTGTTAATGGGGAGGTTATGTTTGACACAAAAAACCATTGCCCATGATTTGATCTCCTTTTATCTTCTGTTTTTCAAATTCCTCCCACCCCTCCCCCCTTTTTCCTTATTCCTCTCTTTTAACTTCCAGACATCCCAAAACCGAATCACTTACCCTCTCGAGTCTCGGCCAAACTGAGGTGGAAATAGAAAATAGACTGCTAGACTGTCCCTATTCTCTCACACACACACACGCACACACACACACACACACACACACAGATGCACGGCCACGCAAACTTTCCACGAGGGACTTGGATGTAAACGGCCTCCCCCCACGTCCTGCTCTCTGTTTCTCGCGGCCCACCCCTTTTGAGCAGGCCTCCGGGGCGGATGCAGATCGTGTGTCTGATCGTGTGCTCTGTGGAATCCATCAGACCGGCGTCGCTAATGGTTTATAACTGTCCTCGGTCTGCCGGCCCGGCCCTCGTAAAAAGACGCGCCGCGCACCCACCTGGTGTTTACCGTGCGAAGACTTCAAAGTGCGTGTTCTGAAATCGCAACAGACGGACAGATAAACCGTCTGCTTCCTTTGCGTTCCCCTCAGAGCTCCGACAACCCCCTCCCCATCTTCTGCTCCCGTCCTCCTATTCGCTCCCCTTCAGAAGTGTGCCTCTTTCATGCAGAGTTAAATCCAGAGCAATAAATAAGACATATTATGGCCTTTTAACGTGATGAATAATGTAGAACAATAAAAAGTTAATATATAACTACTTTACCCTCATTCTGCCATGCCTAAGTGTATTGTAAGTATATTCTAGGTGTGTGTGTGTGTGTGTGTGTGTGTGTGTGTGTGTGTGCATGAATGTGTCAGTGTTGGGGAAGCCAGTCTGAGTGTTTGCTGAAGGAGCTGCTGATGTAGATGTGAGCTCATTTTTTACGACAGGACAGGGATACTGGCGTGTTTCGCAGACATTCGCTAACTTGTCCTCCCTCTTTTTTTTTTTTTTTTCTGCTTTCATCTTCACTTCGTTGACGCTTTCAAGACATGCAAAGATAACCTTCTCTGTGTATAACAGATATTTTAGAAGATCATATAAAATCATCCTCGCCGACGCCGGGGGGAAGGAGTCATTGTGATTCAGCGCACGCAGCTTGCCGAGGCTGAGTTTCTGTGTGTTTTGTGTTTCCCACAGTCCCGAACCAGGCCAACCCCGTGGCGCCGGACGCTACAAAGGACAACGTCATACCGGAGTCCAGTCCCAGTCCGCCCGACCAGGGTCGGATCGGGCCCGAGGTGCCACGAAACCCTGGTGAGCAGATTGACCGACTGACACCACCCATAAGCTGCAGCTTCAGACTCTTTACAGAAGGCCTTCTAGTTTCTAGAGTGCAAATATTTTAGTAAAATAAAGGTTTTTGAAGTGTGATGTGAATAAAAAAGGGAATATTCACAGCCTCAAGGCTTCCTCTAATAATTAATCACATTTAGCCTGAAAAGAGAAAATAAAAATCATAGTTGACTCTCCCAAAGTAAGTATTATCTCATATGGCTTTTTCATGCCGCAGGCATTCCTTTGATATTTGGGAGGTCAACATGCAAAACAAGATGAAAAAACAAATATTATAGAGTCTAGAATGACTCTTGCCAAAATGCAACTGGCAATAAAACAATAGGAAACCACACCCAAAACAAATACGCCTCGCCCCGAGTCACTTTCGTATTCATAATGTACACACACAGTGTGTGCTGCGCCCAAGGAGACTCAAAGACATTCCTCTTTATTATATCTCTTTTAAAAGCTCATTTGAATTGCAGATGTATGAAGATTAAAAGCAGAGATAATTGAAGGAGTCACTCGAGCCTCCTCGGAGGCGCCGGGCCCTCCTCCTTTCCTGTTTTCACCAGCACCTTTCACAACTTCCTTCCCACAGAAGGGACCACTTCTCAACTTTTTGACTTACTCCACAACTTTGTACGCCACGAACTTCCCCCCAAGTGCAGACCCAATGTGATAAGCTGCCCTCATTTAATAATTGCTTATTTGACATTAGTTGCTCTATAAAAAGATTTCCTAATGTCACTTTTCCCTATAGCGAGGCTTTTACCTGTCCATTGTTAGATCAGAGATTATGTCAAGTGAAGAAGCCGAGGGTGGATTGAAGGACGTGTCAACCGCGGCTTGAGGAGCTGATATTTCAGGAATGAAGCGTCTGACAGGCCCTCTCCGGCTCCCCTCCAGCGTCCAGAATGTGCAGAATTCCTCACGCCTCTGATTTCACTGATAAGTCTCGAATCGGTAGCTTCCAGTGAAGTCACTTAGCCGCCATGAGGCTCAAGGCGCAGCTACCCCCTTCCCTCGGTAAATGGTTAAGTGCGGAGTGGTCAGCCGAGTGTGGAGACACAGTCATTAGCGGGGATGGGGGCATGGACAGTGAAGAGATGGTGGTGCGAGTGCTGCTCTTTGGCAGCAGCTGCATGCATACATGGAAAACAGATTTGGTTCTTCTCAGATTTCAGTCACTAGAGGGGCAGCCCCCTCCCTCCTGAACCCCAGAGACAAAAGGACAGAATAAAATCAGATGTTCAGATATGCCCCCGTCAACTCATCTTTCCACATCTCGCTCGGCCTCTGCCCGACGTGTCACACGCGTTAGCGAGGCTCGCTCTCATCGGAGCGGGAATCTCTGTTATGTGGAGTGATGTTTGCAGATTCCATTAGGAGTCTATTTTGAATGAGCTAATTCAATTAAACCACATCAGTGGGGCTGTTCGTCATGTCGAGCGAACAACAAACAGGGACGTGATCACAGTTGATTTAGGCAACGAGCAGTGAGATCTGCACATGACGGGAGTGGCTTGCTGTCAATGACGTTACCCTCCCATTGTTCCACAGTCTCTGAGGTATTAGGGAGATTTGGTCTGTCTGTCTGTCCATCTTCTCTCCCTTTCTCTAACTGGGGATGCTGGTATTGGCAGTGCTAAAAGAAGAGAGCTAATCGAACCTTCTTTTTTTCTAAAGTAAAACAGATAAATTATGAATTCTGCACAGTAAAGGTTCTGCATTCAAACGTTTCCCTGGAGAGTGAAAGAGTCATTATCAGCACAATGTACATCTGTGACATCTGTTCAAGGTGGAGCTTTTAATTCGAATGTCATGCTGGATAGTTTAATGAATAGTAATGCATTTGAGTCGTTTGTGAGCCAAAATCTGAATCTGCAACGTAATCAGTAACAATTCTGTCGTATTCATTTGAGTTGCATATTTGTGAGCGCTTTGGGTTACTCTTGGGTACAATAAGTTAGAATATTAACACAATTTAATATGTTATTATGATATACATCATAATACATCTACAGCTGTTTGGGCCCCTTTTTAGTTTGGGGCCCCAAGCATTCAGCTCGTTCAGGCACGTCTCAAACGGGCACTGCATAAGTTTATTGGAAGCTTAATAAAATAGTGAAAACACAGACACTGAATGAAGATCTGCTAAATAAACTGTTATCATGGCAACAGCTCTGTGCCGAAGGGCTCGTGCACAGCAATATTTCACCCCACACCATATCCTCTGCATATGGCAAAACGGACCTCCATGGCTCACATGTAAGCCATCTTTCAATGATTTATGTAGAGTCCCTAAGCCCTCTCTTTTTTACTTTTCTCTTTCTAGACCACATGAATCAGGACCCGTCTGGAAACCCTGGAAACTCGGACGGCATACTCGGCTCCAAAGTGGCCGTGTTCTCCGCCATCGGGGCCGGCTGCATCATCTTCCTCCTGCTCATCCTCCTCCTCGTCATCCTGCTCATCAAGATGCGCAAGCGCGCCAGGAAAAACACCCACTCGCAGCCCCGCCCCTCGGCGCTTTGCCTCAGCACGCTGTCCAATCCCAAGCTGCCCGGGGGCACGGCTGGCACGGAGCCCAGTGACATCATCATTCCTCTGCGGACAGAGAACAACTACTGCCCTCACTATGAGAAGGTGAGCGGCGACTATGGCCACCCCGTCTACATTGTCCAGGAGATGCCCCCGCAGAGCCCTGCCAACATCTACTACAAAGTCTGACGCGCTCCGCACGCACGGCCAGCGACTCGGGAGGGAGGGAGAAAGAGAGGAGCGCCTGATTTATGTCCTTGGGAGGAACACTTTCCTTTACTTTTTGGGGACTTGATGCGTCTTCAAGCCCAGTATTATTTCTACCACCTGCTGCACAAATCTGGAGAGACGAGCTCTGACCAGAAACCAGCGGGGTTGTGAGCTGACTGATGAGAGGTTTATTCTGTTTGTTTGGGTTGTCTGACAATTCCTCTTCCCCCCCCCGCCCCTCACCCCCTCACCTCCACACCTGCTACATCTCCCCACTGTGCTCCGACAGGGGTGTGTGGGGGGGGGGGGCTGGAGTGAACCAACAGATGGAACTCCAGCTTCCTGGTTTTGCTGTCCCCTTTAACGGGCAGGATATAACTTATCTCAGTTCCCTGAAGTACAGTCTGTGCTACACCCAATTAAACACACCATCCTAGCACACAAGCCAGGAACAGGCAGACACAGGCCCGGACGCCACTCAGCCTGCAGTTTGTGTGCAAGCGTTAAATGTGTGTGTGTGTGCGTGTGTGTGTATGTGTGCGTGTGTGTGTTAGTCAGGGCTCCGCGCTGGGCCAGGAAACTCTCCAGGTAGCTCAGGTATCAGACACAGTGTGTGAAAATAACGTGTTCCTCTCCCTTCACACCTCTGATGTTTGCCTTACTTACTATTTTTGGTGGAGGATTTCCTCGAACCCTGATTCAGTTCACAAAGCAGTTGTATTTTGTTAGACTTTTCCTACAAGTGCACAATGTATAGAGTTGAATAGATCATCATTATTACTCCCATCTTCTTCTCGCCACCCATGTCATCCATCGTGTTCATTGTTTCTTCTTTTCTTTTTTTTTATTATCAGAAAATGAGCCGGACTGTTGACATTGAGGTGTGTGTATGTGTGTGTGTCTTGGAAAACTCCCTTCTCCACTTGTCTGATATGAGCTTTATCTTTACTCTGGTATTTATGACCTACTTATTTGTATTTGAGGGTGCGTCCTCTCTCTCTGTGTGTGTGTGTGTGTGTGTGAGAGTCTGGGCATGTCCAGACCAGTCCGGTATCTGGGCAAGACTTGCTGGCTTCGGGGTAAAACACTAAGTTACTGTATGGTGAGACTCAAGAACAAGACAGACCGACTGACATGCAGACAAGCCCAAGATCTTACAAAACTCTCTCATTGCTCCAGTTGGCACCAACTGAAGGCTTTATTGTCTCTGATGAGCTTTCGGGGGGTTTAAGACAGCAGACAGGTTGATATGTGTTTGTTCTAGCTTCTGGTGCTCCGGTGTAGGCATCAAACAGTTCGCCTGCTGCCTGGGCGAGGTGGGCGTGGGTTGTGTGGTCGCCGCCGATTGGCTGGCCTACATAGGTAGGGTGCCCTATATATAAGTTGGATGGCGGGCCGCGGCTGAACATTGGCATACAGTATCGCCGGATGCCAATTGGCTGCCATCTGTGGATGAGTCAGTGGAGTGCGCAGTCAGTGGTGTCGCCAGCGTGTGACTAATCTATGTGCCATCTCCGTGCCCACACTCGCCAGCCGGGCAGAGAGAGGGAGAGGGAGAGAGTGAGAGAGCAAGAGAGAGAGAGAGAGAGAGAGAGAGAGAGCGGATGAGGGAGAAAATGTTCCTGTGACTTGGCTTTAACCTGACAGGAGGAGGATGGCGGTGCGGATGGGGGATGAGGGCGGGGGGTGGGCGAGCTGGGGGTAGTTTAGCATTCATTTTCCCATCCTCTCGCCAGTTGTGCTGTGAATAAAAAATGCTGTGCAGAATATTCCTCAGTCAAGGTGTTCAGCCGGCGAGGACACTGCAGCTCAGCTATCACACAGCCCAGGGCAGCAGGCACCGAGACAGGATTTACTGCAGCCGGCGCTCTGTGTGCACATACAGGTGCTTTTCAGTGTGGGTGCTTATTTGTGCTTATATTTGCAGTTTTTAAAATGTTTTTTTTTTTCTTCCCGCACGTGTATGTGTGTATGAACACCTCTGCGCTCTATCAGCTGACTTGTTTTTGGGGACTGCGACTAGGTGCTCCCGAAGTTAGTGATGTGTGAGAGGAGAGGGGAGCAGACGAGGACGGCTTTTTCCTCAGCACGCACACACCGACACTCGACTCACGTGCACGTGCGCACAGACACTCCGGGTTTATCTCCAGTCGAAACGTTCAGGTCATGAATGTTTATTCCCTGGCAGAGAGACGGCCATCATCCGCCGCCACATACCATTGCCATCCACGGACACACGCACACACACACACCGCTGAGTTAAAAGGCAGCCCTGGCTTGGAGACTCGGGGGGGAGGGGGGGGGGGGATGACTCCAGTGGCGTTTGCGTGTCGTTAACCTCCAGAGTTAACGACCTAAACAGCTGCTGGTGCTTTTGAGGTCCTGTGTTTTAACTCAGCATGCGGTCCTCTGTGAAACACATTTAAATCAAATATTTTTGTTTCGGATCGGTGCGCATCCATTCACCTACGCCAGCCAAGGGAGTCATTATCAAATTAACACACACCCATATCTCATTTGTATTCATTCTAGTGACCACTTAAATGTTTTTTCAAATTTTCTGGGAGAGAAACTGAAAAAAATAAAATTTAAAAGGAGATAACAGAGTAATGTAAATACATGGATAGAGCCCAATTTAAGATGTAATTTCACCTGAACACTGCTCATAAGAAGAATTTAAGATTAGATTTTTGTAATGGAGGATGTTTGTAAATAGCTGTCTTTTTAAAGTGTGTTTTGTATGAATCCTTGCATTTGTCTTTTTTTTTTTTTTTTTTTTGGTCTCTGTTTGCAACATGTTTTTATTTTCTTTTTCTTTTAGAGTTAAACTGAATATCACAACGGACACATGAGCTGTCTTTTCGCAGCAGCGTCCAGTATTGTCAAAAAGTCTTTGTTACCACATGTGTTAAAACAACAACAACAACAACAACTGGGGTTCAGTTTTTAACATCGCTATTCAACGGGACTCTAGTTGCTCAGAAAACTGTTCAGGACTGAAGCTTTGCCACCGAGCGGCTTTGAACTGGATAGCTCATTGAAACTATGAATTATAAGGCCCCATTTCCTGTTGGAGACCGCACTTAACCCTGCATACGAAGACTGTGTAATTCCACTGCCTTTGAGTTACCCACACCTTCCACTCCATTATTAGATGTAACGAAAACATTTTGGTCCAGGAAGATTAATCTTTTCTCAGTTTTAATAAGACCATCGGGCTAGACAGAGGGGGGAGAAGGAGGAGAGAAAAAGTGGGCCGCGAATGAGAGTGTGACCGTTCTGCGCTCGCCATAAATCATCCGGTTTACGCTCATTATCTCCCAGGCGGTCTTTGTTTTAAAGATGCTCTCTCCCTCCTCCCCCGACGTAGCACAAAGATGCTGGTCGCTCATGGTATGGGCCTCACTGTAGGTTGATTTCTGCAATTGTTCAAAGCCACAGTATTATTTTTCAATGTGCATGTGTAAGCAAAACCTGTTGAATTTGTTTCCCTTTGTTTGAATCATAACTGTAACTAAGTTGTGTTATTTTTTTTCTTCTTTTTTTTGCCATTCACTTCTTTCGCCGCTTCTCAGCGTAACCTATTGGCACCAGCTACAATGGAAATAACGTTCCACCAGTTTGGAAACTACCGCATATTGATAAATAAAATTTTTCCCATGGAACTTGTTCTGGAGAGATGTTTTTTCTTTCTTTTCTTTCTTCCTCTTGTGGTTATCATTCGCCTTCTCACTGCCCACCTTGGTTCATGGTGGGAGCATAAACCAGCCGCCCTCGCTCACTGCACCCCCCCCCCCCCCCCCCTCTCCCCTTCCCCCCCCATGTCCGCCCAAACCTTCACCTCAGGGGTCAGTGCTGCACAGATGGGTTTGTTCTGATACATTAGTCAGATTGAAATCACAAGCAGGCTTCATAAATTCATATTCCGGGAGTATGGACACGCCTTTTTGCATAGTCACACGCGTATCAACCCACTCTGCCCTGGTGTCCTCCAAAAAAATTACATCTCTTCATACATGATTAAATCTGATTGGCTGCACTCTGCATTTCCATTGCGTTTGTCTGAAATTACAGTCCGCATTTAGCCGACTGAGGGACGAACTCCCGGGTCCCCTTGTGAAAGCAGAGACGGCATGAAATGCTATTAAAGTGATCGGGCATTTTCTCTGACAAACGCATCGGTGTTTGTGTGCATGGCCTTCGTGTGGCTGATGATGGGAGCGGAGACGGAGTGGGCGAGTGAAGAGAGAGAGAGAGAGAGTCAGGGCAATGAGAGACATAATGTGCCTGTGGCTTCACTGGCTCCCACCCCCATCCTCGCCGCTTCTCTCTGCGCCCCGGGGCAGGTACGTTCATCTGGTTTCCTGGCTTCGTCCCGAGACGCCCCCATAGTTCCACGTTACTGTGGGTTTATTAAAACCTTCCCCCCACTGAGCCACTGTGTGTGACTGCATGCTTTTTTTTTTTTACTGTGTATGTCTCTCTCAGAGTGTGTGTGTGTGTGTGTATTTGCCAAAGGGCTCTGCTGTTGTTCAACTGAGTCAACATCACCAAAACAAGGAAATATTACTGCACGCTCTGCAGCATTCTTACTCTTCATTTTTTGGGAAATGCATCCTCTCGATCCTTACTAAATTCAATATTGGAATAACAGTTGTCCAGTGGATATATACAGTGTGTATATATATTTGTATATATTATATTATATATATATATATATATATATTAGTTTTTAATGTCAGTATTTCAGCTTTGGTGCTCTGAGACTCCTTCATTTGCATATTTAAACACCAGTGCATTATGAAAGTGCAGCTAAAACACCCTCATGTGAGTGTGTGTACCCCCCCAAACCCCCTTCCACATTGTTGTTTTTTCTGGATTGAGTAACATGGTGGCTCTCATGTCTTTATAGATGAAACAAGTCACCTGGGAAAGCAACAGCTGCCAGCAGTTTGAGGTGGCTTGGGAACAATTTAACTTACACTATCCATGACCGTGAATACTAATTGAGAAAGCTTCTTTTTTTCTTTTTTTCCCCCCAAAGGTTTGTAATGTGGAAAAGAGGCAAATCCCTGGAGATTATCACAGCGTCACCTTTGAGCCGCTGAGACCTACAAGCGGAGCAAACTCTCATTTTTGTGAAATTAACTTTCGTCTTGACAAAAATGGCATAATATAAATTCATAGCGTGTGGCCGCCGTTGTAATTACCATCAAACAAGCACAGGGTCTTCTGAGGTGACGAAGCACAGATTGATGCTCATTTTGAGCTGAGTGATTCGTTCACTCGTCGTTTTGGTTTGCCACTACACCTCCGAGGCCTTTTCGCTTCCGCAGAAGCAACGGATGGAAAATAAAGTTGTGAGCGGGACATGCAAATTGATGGCTAACCAGATGAGGGCAAAGCGTTCAATAACACTGGTATGGTTCCTTTAACGGTGGAAGTTGATGCCACATCTTAGTTTTCCCCTCACGTCGTTTCACGCTCTCGGCTCTCACACAAAATCTGCTGCATGTGCAGACACTACTACCCTTGATCGGTTGAAGCAAGCAAGTTCAAACTCCGCCAACTTCTCAGCTGTGACAATGCATCCTGGGAGGCGGCGGGGGGGAGTCTGTCAATATAGCTCTTAAACGATTCGGTGTGCCATCCCCTCCTAATGTTTTTTTCATATGGATTGTTCGGGGGCACTCGTAACTCACACCAGAATCAATACGACATGCTATGGGACATGTTCTTTCTCATGTAATGTACGTATACATATTTAATGACTTAATGCATCACTCGCCGGTCATAAATAATGCAGACACACTAATGCCTTTCATCAAATGCTGCTTATCAAATATCAAGCCGATTCTTTTTTTTTGTGGTCTCAGAGCTATACGGCTGCAACCTGAGACGGCGCAAAGAAGTGGAAACTGTGAGGAGAAAAAAGAACATGAAAGGAGAGTTCATTAGTCAAAGAGTTACATGTGGATCGCTCATGAAAGGGCTAATTAATGGGATTCAAATACCAATCAATTGGGGGGGAACTATATCCAAACAGCGTTCCTCTTTTATCCCTCAGAGGGGCAGGAAATGGGAATTCCAACGCTACATCTTGGTTCTCTTGGGTTATGGTATATGCTTGATTTTTATGTTTCATTACACACACACATACACACACACAGATGCATGCGCAGCCGTCAGCCACATATTGATGGCATTGTTATGGCCAGAACATGCCTGATCAGACCTGGGCCGTGGCAGGGATCCAGGTCTGACCGAGACTCATCAATCATACAGAGAGCGAGAGAATCGAAGAGACTTGCACACATGGAAAACGAGCGCGCACACACACACACACACACGTGTGCGTATGGGAGAAATAGCTGTTGCGGCTGACTGCTGGGTCACAGGTGTGGAGACCAGGGAGGAAAGTGGGAATTATTTCCTTTCCTTTTCTTTCTTTCCCTCCTCCCCTTTAAAGAGAAACAGCTCTCTCTCTCTCTCTCTCTCTCTCTCTCTCTCGCTCCCTCCCTTCCTCCCTCCCACATCTTTGAAAACATCCCATTTCCATCCACATTTCCTTCACCCAATTTAAAACCCACACTTCATTCGCCCTCTCAGAATCACCACCCCTCTCCTCCTCCATCTCCTACTCTCAATTAGGCCATGCCTCGAATCTCAGGCATTATCTCTCCTGGCCATTTATATAACATGACTCCAAAAACGCATTTGCACAATTTTCCAATTACAGTATTATGCCTTGAAGCTTTGGTTCCTTCTGTCTCTCTCATTTCCCCCCCGTTCACTCAAACTGCTCTTGATGTTTAACACTACAAAAGAATCACCCTGACAAATACAGACACGTTGGTACTTTAGAGTAATGGCCTCTCTTTTCTTTGAGCGCTGTTGGTGTTTACGGGACTTTATTTTCCACCTGCTTTTAAGCTACGTGTTTATAAAGGATGTGTGTCCTGGCGTTGGCTTACTGATAGGTGGGGGCAGGACCAATAAAGGATGGAGGTATGTCTGACAAGTCTTTAATGCAAAATACTAAATACAACAAAATAAGTGGTCACTGGCACAGCTTTTATGAACTATTACAGTTGGTACATGTGAACCAACTGAATATCTGACAAAGTTTTATTAAAAAACCTGTGAACACTGTCTGAGAACCTGAGAATATTACCGTTAATTCAAACTTGAAACTATTTGATGACAACTTTATATAATTAAAACATATCAAGATGAAACCTGAGGTTATTGAATAGAAACTTGTGAATATGAAATTAGAACATAATCCCGAGGATATAGAATGAAAACTGAACAAAATAAAATATAACATGAATACAAAATAATATTGAATCAGAATACTGAATTAAACCTGACAGGAATGAACAAACACCTAAGAACTTGAAGTGAAAGGTTGAGACAATTAAATTAAATATAGATATGTTTCTATTATGTACTATAATACAGTTTTTAGCTAAACATAGTGTCAATGAGTGTGTAGATATTCAGTAATCTTAAAGGAGACGTTGTACAAACCTTTGTTTGTGATATGTCATAAAACATTCCTGAACATTTAGGTAGCCGGAGTACTGACCAACCCATAAACGGGGAAATAAGACAACCCAGTCTTGTGATTCAACAAGCCAACCAATCAAATTTGATTTCCCTTCCTATGTCACTTGCAGCCTCATTATATTATACCACCATCTGAGTATCTCCACCCACGGCTTGAGCTATACCATTGGTGAGGAATCACCCTTTTCATAAAAGGGGCCTTAAAGAGACAGGCGCTAAAAGATATGTTCAAACAGAAAAATATTGTGTTTTTGAATGAGTAAAGCACGTAAACATGTTTTATAGTAGAAACCCCAAACACAAGTATGAACTTGAGCATTATATTGTCGCACCGCGGTGAAGTTGTTGGGTTTGTTTTATTTTGTTGGGTCTTCTTGTCTTGTCATTTCCTGTTTTATTTTGAAATAGTAACTCTCCTCCAAGAGAGTGATTTTGATTTTGTAAGTTTTTGTGTCCTAGATTTAGGTTATTTGTTAAAGTTTTCATAGTCTTTTGTTTCCTCCTTAAGGAGTGATTTTGGTTTTGATAATCTTTCGTAGTGCCTCCAGTTTTAAGGAGTATTGTTGTTTTCCTCCAAGAGTGGAGTGATCTTTGTTTTTGATAATCTTTTATAGCCATGCTTTTTCCTTTTTATTTTTTGGAGAGTCAGTCTTACTAATAATGACAACTTTACCTGGTAGACCCTGCATTTGTGTCCTGTGTTCTGCCCGGACGTGACAGATATGTGCCCTTTAAGTATTGATAAAATAGCTAACTAGTGGCCAATGCATGTATAACCCAAAGTATAGCAATGCCAAAATACAATGTGCAGAAACATTTAAAGTAAAGTGCTTGACCATAATGGCAGGAGAAACATATAGTCACATGATACATCTTATCTCCATAGCGACAGTGGAAGCATTCATCAGGACAGTCCTAATCTGGTAACTACAATCAGTAGTCGGACCATAAAGCTGTTTAGTATCCGTAAGCAAACTCTCCCCGTTATGATTATAAAGAGCTGCACTTCCGGCTTCTCCAGGGTGGCCGCTTAGAGCTGACTGGTCTATTGTTTCAGTTCCTGGAAACCCAAGCTAGGACAAGCGTTGCTGACCACCCATCTGCAAACTAACTGACCTAAATACTAGGCAACATCTGTGGGGGCAGAGATGATGGATGCTGACGGATAGAGTGTGTGTGTGTGTGTGTGTGTGTGTGTGTGTGTGTGTGTGTGTGTGTGTGTGTGTGTGTGTGTGTGTGTGTGCATGTGTGTGTGTGCCTGTCTGCAAGCCTGTTTGACAATGACAGTGTCAGAATAATAATATCTCTCATTCAGAGCAGCACTGAAGGATCTCTCAATGTCACTCGGCGTGAAGGGAGCAAAACAGACCTTTTATATCGGAGCTTTTCAGCTTAACAGGCAAATTCACAGCAAATACCCAGCTGAGAAATTAAAAGTGAGAGGAGCAGTCGGCAGGCATTATGAGCTGGCGCAGACATGCCTTTGTGCTCCCCGCGATGCTGCGGCTGCACAGCGGTTGACAGGATGCATTAGAGAATCCCCCAGTGAAGGGTGACTGACCTAAACATGTGACCTAAGTGCTGCCCTAGTTTTGAGGGTTGCCACATGACATCAAGAAGATTTCACTCAGCTGTATCTTTATTACTGGCTCCAGACCAGCGCGCTTTTGCAGTTTGGAGAAGAACTACACGATGAGTCTCCAAATTTAAATTGCTTTTTTTTTTTGCAGCAGTAAGAACAGCTTTGGGGGAGTAGGGTAACCGGGGCAACTACTTTTCCCACACGCAAGCTGACATCAGTGAGACATCAGGGGAACTCGGGGGGGAACTGAATATTCATGAAGGGCAGGGACCCATTTCAGCCCAATGAACACTCCCTCCCTCTCTCTCGCTCTAACACACACACACACGCACACACACACACACACACACACACACACACACACACACACACACACACACACACACACACACACACACACATAGGCATACTCATTCCAGTCACAAAATCATACACACACAAGCAGTGCAAGGACTTGTTCCATACCAGCAGGCACATACTCATCTCACGCCTCACTGCACTCATTCATATCAAAAGCGCATGCTCATTACATACAACAGCATAACACACACACACACACACACACACACACACACACACACACACACATATTAGGCCTCATGCAACTCATCTAACTTGACTTCTCTCATAAAGATGTAATAAACATTTAAGCAATATCTCTTAGCAGCGGCTGTTTATGAATGTACTAGCTCAGTAAATGCATTTCTAGTTTAATTATAAAATAACTGCTTAGAAATGGCTTCAGGCTCCATCTGCCATATGTAAAAGTAAAAGAAAAAGAAAAAAATCAATGAGAAGAGACAGCTCTGCTTTAAGCAGATGGTTCCTAGCTGCAACTAACAGCTGGATTCATGTTTCTCGTTCATGCAGACATTGTTTGACATCGCGATTATTAAACAGGCCCATTTCAGTGCTGTTCCTCCTTTGTGTTATTCTGATATTGGTATGCAGAGGCGGTGGCGAGAGGAGGAGGAGTGGACGGTGCGATGAGAGGATAGACTTGGATGTGATGAGAGGCTGAGGGCAGTCAGTCAGTCTGGACGTTTGGCACGGAGACAGCAGATTCCATTTCCATGCCAATCTGCCTTGTCTCTTTCTGAATCAGACTTGACCTTCACAGGCCGATGACTCTGGAGGCCTGGGACCGGGAGACGCTTTCTGCCTAAAACCAGATACACAAGATATGTTGCAGCAGGAAGCATGCACAATGGGAAAAACATTCCCCTCTGTGCACTCGCAGCTATATTTGCACACATACAGCCTTAAGTACAGTATATATACATGCACACACAAGCTTAAACCATTGGAAGAAAAAAAACAATCTCCCTTGATTTACTCTAAAAGAGTGATACAAAGGACTGAAATGAGACCAGATCGTCTTTAGAGAGCCAGCCCTCAGAGCAGATGGCTCTGTTTTTCATCTTCCCTCTCATGAGATCTAATTTTCTGTGCTCTGTTCAGCAATTTCGCTGTTTTTCACCATTTGAGTTTGTTTCCATAAAACACCAACAGAATCCAGTTCAACAAAACAAATAACAAACAAAACAAATGACTCTCAAGAGGTGGGTTTTTTCTTCCTCTTGCCGGTTTTAAGACCGCCCCCCAACTCCACACACACACACACACTCTGCTGCGTCGACAACTACAACCACTTCCAGGTACCCAGCACCCGTCCTGTCTTCCCCCACGTTTGTTTAAAGCCAGACTAAAATAGACCTTCTCAAGTCGCCTAATGAAAGTGACTCCGGGCCCTCTGGTTAATTGACCACCTTTAATGAGTGTCAAACTGCTGCGGTCATTAGACTGGGGGTTGCTACGGGTCACCGCTGGGGGAGATAAACAGGGAGAAGGAGAGAAAGCAGGTCGGCAGTAAAATACCACAAATTATTTCCCCCGTCCTGAGATCTGCGTGGCTGTGCTGTGTTTGTGCTTGCGTGTGAAACAGTGTGAGGAACAGCGTGCACGCATGCATTTGTTAATGCGAAACAGCCTTAGGGCAGCACCTGTCCTGCTAACAATCTCTGACATAACGCATACGGCAGTGGCCATATGGCTGCAAATTCCTTCATATCCACTATTCTACATCCAGATCCGCCGCCTCTCCACCAGCAGCAGCTGGCCTCATCTCGACAAACAAATCTAATAAACAAGCCGGAGAAAATTGAAAAACGCCACTCGGTTTTCTGCACCAGCCCGGTGGGCTGTCATTTTTTCCATCCCTCCCTTATGATTTAGGAACCTGGGGCAGTAAATTACCACCATCATCGAGTCTGTCATCGCCCATAGGGGGGGGGGGGGAGCCCTGCTTCCACGTGTGTCAGATGATCATGATGCCTCTTAAAAGGAACGCGTTTGCTGTTGATGACCTCATTTTAGAAGCATATTGCAAACAAACACATCGTCCTTGTCCTTTTATTTTGTGTACCGTGCAAACACCCCTCAAGGGTACGCGCAGACACGCTCGTGTGCGGCAGCGTGCGCACACGCACGGCTTAAGCCCCTGTGTTATTGGATTGAAATGGAGCCCACTGCACATTTCCTTGGAGTATTGATTTAATCAACTGCGTATCATGTTGAGAGCCGTATCATCTGATGCAACACACACCACCGGCAGCAAAAAGAAGCGATCCATCACCATCTAGCCGGACAGGCCCTTGTAGTCTAAACACGGAACCATTACGCATGGTTTAACATGGACACTTTGACCTCTGGGGGGGTGACAAGGTCAATGACATCATTAGACAGGAGACAGTCCGTGTGCTGGAGCGAGACTAATTGCTATCAGACCTCAATCACAACTAATAAGTGCTTAGATTTGTTTCGATACTCATATTATCCACTTCTAATATCCTGACAGAGTTGTTGTCGTTTCCACACCAACACAGGGGGAAGCTGGTTTGCACCTCATTTTGGTGTGTTGCTACGGTAGCTCAGTAGATCCCTTTATCCTAAGGCTCTGTTAGTCCATTCAAAGGTAGCTAAGCTTACAAAATAGCTAGAGGGTGATTTCCCACACAGAGATAAAGCCCCGACTTGAAAATCACTTTCAAAGCCTTCCTCTCTGAGAAGCTTTGAAGCCCAGGAGAAGAGCCTGAAAAAAAGCCACACATGGGAACCAGAATTCTCTGGAGTCCAACAGAAATATTGAGACTTTGTTATCACTCTTTGGTCCTGTCCTCGGGCCTGATGCTGGGGCTCAGGGCCTGCGGTCCCGGTCTTGTCGCACCGACCTGGGCTCGCCCTGGAGGCGCCTCACGCAGCCTCGCCCCTTCACGGCTTTGTCAGCGACCTCGCTGGACCGTGAACACAGACAGACCACTCCGGAATGTCGGCGGGGCCGGTATCGACCCCGGCACTCAAATGGACGAGGGGCACAGATGAGCGCATGCAAACACACACACACACACACACACGCACGTAGAAGAAACCTGATCCAATGACACAGGAGCTGCCTCAGTGTGCGGCTAACTGCCTTATCTCCCTCTGGCCGCGCTCCTCTTTCCTCTCAACATTCTTTCAGGTATTTGGCCGAGACCTTTTCTCTTTGTCTGCCCTTTTCAAAGACCTGCTTTATGCTGGGAGCCCTCCAGCCGCCGTGCTGCAATCTCCTCACTGCCTCCCGCTCTCTCTCTTTCTCTCTCTGCCCACACATCTCCCAAACTTGCTTCCTCGCATTTTTTCTCCCCCCCCCGCCCCCCCCCCCGCCCTCCCTCACCCTGTCTCTCACATCCCCCACCTCCCACTATCCCATCACAGAAGACACCGCGCCACCTGTGCCGCGTCCCGGAGGTGTACGTGCGTGTGAGAGCAGAGGGAGGAAGGCGTGCAGATCCTGTTCTATGACAGTCAGACAGAAAGCGGACTAAGGTGAGACTAATGGGACCTGTGATCTGTCCTTTGTGATGGGGCGAGAATGGCCTCCCTTTAAGGAGACAGGCGGAGGGCCTCTGCACACATATGGGTGGAGGACGGCAATCCGTGAAGGGCCATCCGGCGTCTTCAACAACCGCCCGACTAATCTTTCATGGGATAACTGACTAATGATCAAACCTCAGAAAGCAATTGCACCCTGCTACCTCCACAGATGCTCTTCCCCGAGGTGATCTATGGATTCATTTTTTTTTTTTCCTATATGAATACAATCAACACAATACCTGTGCAGCGTTTGGAGAGCTTTTGGACTAATCAGCTCTGACAAGTGGAACAAAACAATTTAATACAGGGCTGATTTCACATCTGAGCGGCTCGTCATTTACATAAGCTTTTCACAGTCTGCTCACTGAGCTGCGACAGGCATGTGGTGCACCCAGAGAGACCGGAAAGGCTGCTCCGAATACTCTGCCCCCTCTCTACCTGACCTCACCAAGGAGAGAGCTACACATGCGCCGGTATATGCAAAGACTCATTATACACATGTGTGCAGATCTTAGCCCGCAGTCACCCTGTTTCCATCACACGCACACACACACACACACACACATGCATACACTTTTAGTGTCCTGTGGTTAGCAGAGAGAGAGGAGGCAGTGGCGCGTCTCTGTGCTGACTTAATGTCTTTTAACAGTTTGGCTCCAGGACCAGGGGTTGGTCAAAGCTGAGCTAAAGCCAAAACTGGGCCCGATCATCTGTGACGGCAATAGAAACCAGAGGCAAAGTGTTTGTGTGCGTGTGTGTGTGTGTGTGTGTGTGTGTGTGTGTGTGTGAGAGAGAGAGTGTCCTCACTATCTTTCCTTCCCCTCTCTTCTCATTTTCTCCGTTTACGTCTCCGCCATATATGCATGTGTATGCATGAAGGGTGTGCAGATGTGAGTGGAGGCGCTTCACCGGGGAAAGCGACCGTGGAGAGAAACACCAGCGGACCGAATTACCCCGGACAAAGCCATTGACAGAAGCATAAAAGTGACAATAGAATATTTACAGCGCACAGAGCTGATTCACTCGGCTGCCTAATGTGCAGCACATCAATATCCCGGAGAACGCTCGTAGCACACCGCAGTGCATCGCAGTGGAAATTAGCCTAGCGTGCTTTCTGGCAGACACACACTGGCACACATGCACACATGCACACACAAAAGGAACTACTAACTGGTGCTGACTTGGAGGCAAACGGGGAGGGAATGGGAGCAGAGCAGAGCGGGGAAATAACTGCTGCTCTGCTTGAATAAGTTGCTCTCTGCACTGAGGAGAATAGATTGCTGCGTCCCTGTGCGGAGGTCTACCTCTCAGGTGGCCCACAGGACACCGAGTCACCTCGTCGTTTCATATCAGACACACGCGAACAGCTGTACCTTACGAGTGTTTATGCTGGTGGGGATTGGTGGTGTGTGCGTGTGTGTGTGGGTGTGTCTGTGTGTGTGTGCTTGCGTGAGAGTGTTTGGAAATTATTTGAAGTTCATAGCCCGAAGGCCTTCGATTCCTTCGGAGCGCCTGCATCAGATCACACAAACATGTCATTCCGTTTGCTGACTTTTCCTCTCCAACCGCGAACCGCTGATCCGATCCGTCGCTCCCCCCCCCCCCCTCATATTCACAGCCAGTTAGATCATGCTCACATGCACGACAGACCCTTCTCCTCCTGTCTCGGTTTCACAGTCCAGAGCTGCTGAAATAGCCAACATATGTTGGGAAAATGAATGTGCCGCGCAGAGGTCAAGCCGTTCCACAGCGCACCGCTCTGGGCTCATTTAGTTAAGTATGGACCACCACGTACTTGGTCTGATTGTGAAACTCTCTCTGCTGTTGCTCTAAGCCGTTCTTTTTAATATTTCATATCATTCATAATTCACCAGCACCGGAAAATTAAGAGCACTTACAATGGTTGTAACTTGAGAAAAGAAAGAAGTCGGTGGCGTGCTGCACGGCGACAGTGATATACATTTAAGCAGCACTGATTATAAATGTACAAATTGCTGTGTTACATGCATTAAGGGAGAAATAGAGACTGATATATTGCACGTTGGCATTGAGCTCAGAGAACTGACGTGTCGAAATACATTGAACTGTAATCCAGGAGTGTGGCCTCTATTAAATTAGCTAAATGTCTGCAGTGTTTGGCATTCAACATGCAGCATTAAAAGACCGAGGGGAGGTTTCTGCAGTCTTTCCGCAATGCTACATTGCTGGTATGTGTTAAACACCGACCTCCTACAAAGTCTCCTTCTACAAGCTAAATATGGAATATTTCAAACAAAACCATTTGCAGTGGGACATAAAAGTGTGTGTGTTTTTTTGTTTTTAACTACTTAAAACTTTTTTCTGGTTCGTATCTTTGGTACAGCACATTGGGGGTCACCCTGGTCCTGATTCCACTTGTTGAAAAAAATATACTTTTTTTTTTTTTTAAATACCGCTTTGGTTGTTAAAATGCAATTTATATTTAAAACCATCGCACTGTGCAAGGAAGGACGCCATTCCCTGTCTCCTACAAGCAGTCGATGCCGTTGTCTTTTCACGATGACCTTGTTTGTGAGCCAACTAGACCAAATCCCCAACCGTAGAGGGGACGAATCAGAAAACACCTGCATAGGTCATTTTGTTACTTTTTGTCACTTGTAATGATTCTGAAAGATGCAGATAAAACAATGTCGATGATTAGAAATCACTCATCAGGACCTGTTAGTGAAAAGTTAATACCACATAAACCATATATATTTACTATATTTACTATTGTTATATTGGCACACTGTACATTCCTATTGTGACCTAACATTAAACATATTTCCATGTATTTGTTCAAAGGGAGATATTCCTACACTGAGTATGATTTATGTGGGTACACATTTGAGAGAAAAAAGAAAACGTGGATTAAATGGGTTAAATGAGGCAAAGCCATCTCTTCTTCTCTTACAGGAACAGATGTTTCAGATATTAATGTGACAACCATGCAAGAAACTTTTTCAAACTTGTTTCTTGACAGCTCCAGCTGAACAGTGGATTGCATATCAGATTAAGACCAGTTGTTGTGTTCATAATTCAAACTGCAAATGGTGCTTGACAAGATGATTCATCTTGGGTAAGAAAAAAAAAGAAAAGAAAAAATTGAATCATACCTAAGTACTTTTTGCAGTGTGAAAGTTCATCATTAATATTCAAATCAACCTGAGGTGACTTTGTTCCTACAAAAGGAAAAGTGGGTAAAGATGGTTTGGTTGGTTTCCTCTCAGCGCCTGAATAATACGACCAAACCTGCCGTGAGAACATGAGAGGCCGTCCGGAGGCGTGGATTTAACATCCATTTACTCTAATCACTCTTAACAAAGTCGCTTTTAATTTCAAATCAGTCATTTGACTTTTACTGAAGTGGGCTACTATTTGTACAATTTGTATATTGTAGTTCCCAAGATTTTAAGTTGCATCTGCTGCAGAGAAAAAAACAAAAAAGTCGTGATGAAGTGTGTGAGAATGGAGCCGAAGAAGAGAGATGAATCAGCTGCTGCAGCAGAGAAGAAGCTGCAGGTGTTTCTGCTGCCGCAGGAGAGCGGAGCTCCACGTCCAGAGAGCTGACACCCGGAAAGGATGCCTCATAAATGTTCTGGTTCAGGGCCGGGGACGCTTCAAGCACCACCCAAGTAACCATCTCAAGGCTGTGGTTATGATGAGTGTTATTGTACCTCGGCATGGTTGAAAGAATGTAGCGTCTATCTTAATAATGTTTAATAAATGATTGCATCACCTGGAGCACGCTAAGTGACACGCCCTGTAGAGGCCCACTGGGTCTGACTAATACGCTAACATGCTCACATGCTAACATGTTCACCCGCTAACATGCTCACAGGCTCACGTGCTAACATGCTAACACGCTCACCTGCTAACATGCTAACGCGCTTACATGCTCGTGGATCCTCGAGCGGTGACTTCTGCTTCCCTGAGGAACTTCTACCTCCAGTTAGATGTGTGAAGACTTGGTGGACCGGTTACATCGTGCTTTGAGACGAGTGGAGGGACTTGAACCAGCAGCAGACTCTGGAGGACTTCTCGGTGCTGAGCCTCAATAAACATTTCCTACGTGGTGTGTTTAAAACGTCTCTCCTTCCCTGTAAGATGTGTGTTCGAGGCCGCTGTGGAGTTTGTGTTGTTTACATGTTGTCTGCTTTGTTGATGTTTTATTCCGCTGTTGGTTCCAAGAGACGTTTCAGGCGCATTTGTGTCCACAGCTCGTTGCTTATTGTTGATCATTCTTGTGAAGCTACACCGAGAAAGGCTGTTGTATATTTATTATTGATAATAATGTTGTACCGACTGCATAGTGCCCATTTGGTTAGTTCCAATTAAAGTTACTCAGAGTACAATTTAAATTACAATTTAACTGACCTACTTTTTTCTTAGTTTTTTTACTTACTACAACTGAGTCAAACGCCTTTAACGTACTTGAGAACGATATTCTGCTAACACCTCTGGATATTGACCAACAACAGACGACAGATGAAAGAGTCCAGCCTGTCTGCTTCATTAGGACTTGTCCGGGATGCAGCTGGATGTACTTACCTTTTAATAGTGCTGATAATTAGCCCTGCCATTCTACATTCACCCGACGTAAACACACTGCCACTCTAACACACACGCACACACACACACACACACACACACACACACACACACACACACACACTCACACACACACACACACACACACCCCACAGGGTTTATTACTTGGAAGGGAATCATTATCGGGGATAATTTGAAAGCAATTTTGAGGCTCACCTATTACCTCTGTTTTGGTTCCTCATGGTCATTAGCAGAGCTGTCAGGAAGATTGAATATTACACATTTAGAGGGGGGGTCCCTGACTCCAGGTGTCAGGAGAGGTTAGGTAGAGCAAACGCAATGACAGACCATCACACAAAAAGCCGTGGCCTGTCTCCCTGAACTGCACCTACTTTGGTGTTTCTCGTTGAAAAATGAGTTTGGTTTAGCAATTTGGCTAGTTTGTGTATTTATCACCGTGGGGGGTTTGGGGGGGATTCTTGCTGAGAAGATGCTGGGCTGGCCTTGTCTGAGCCACTTGTGGACGATACACAGGAGGAAGTTAAACACGTCTCACCACATTCTTTCTTTTTTCTTCTTCCATTTCTATTACTGTGAAAGATTAATCACTGTTTCAGGAGATGCGCTGGAGAGGCTGCGGAATATCAATAAAGGACCCAATTATGAATTTAAGGTTTGGCCATTGTCTGTGGAAGCTTTCCTCTTTGCCGGATTAATTATGAGGCTGCCTTTTTTACCTGCTGATTTTCTTAAACCTTTTCATGTCTCAACTTCTTCCGTCTATTCTTTGGTGATTAATATGCAGATCAAAAAAGGAGACAGATTTTCTCTGGCAAACAGTGAGGTCATGCCTCAAATTAGCATATTACTAATCTACATAAAATTGCTTTAAAGACCTTTCCTTGTTAGAGTCGCAGCTCTTGGGTGCAGTTTCACGTTGTCTAAACCGTGACAAGGTTGAGCGGGCTTGTTATTGTAAATGTAACGCTCTTAACTTTACGCGGGGACATTCCACGCTATGTGCGTGCATAGATTCTGTTTAAATGACGCTGCGTTCATGGTCTGTGAGTTACAGCTCTTTGTAGGATATCAGTCCATTTTAAACTTTACTCACTCAACTGCTTGGGCTCAAAGTATTAAAGAGGGAAATTGAAAGACAGGGAGATGTGTCTGTGCCAACGTCTAAGGGCTTATTGAGAGACAGTTGTGGAACGGGTCCTGTGAATAATCTGCCTGAGCGTTGTTGATATTTACAAACTGAATGCAAATGTCATCGTCGACATAGATCATCTCCCCCCTCCGGTGCCTGGTGCCTGGTGCCTGGTGCCTGGGTCTGCTCTGTATTCTTTAAGGTAAAGCTGGGGGAAATTAAATCATGAAATCATTACGACGAAAGGTCAGAACATAAATATTTAATGATCTGATATTTTCTATGTTAGATTGAGTTTATGCATGGTGACGTTAAGGCTGCCAGAATACAGAAATATCGGACCGCCGTGTCTTCATCGAAGCCATGCGGCTTCACACTTTGATGGAAGGAAAATCACTGGCAAGTTTTCATCTTCTTTCTTTTCTTTTTTGCTGAATGTCCAAACTCGAGTTTAGACAATGACGGATTAAAAACGGAAACCGCTGCACTTCTTTGTAGTCTCTGCTCCAGCTGTCTCGCATAAACTAATCCCTTTTACCACTTCAGGCAGATCAATAAGGTTCCATACCTGCTGGTCCAACTAATAAAACGGTCGGGTAACCCAAGTCTCCGCGGCGTGTCCTGAGGTGCTGAGGCCCACAAGTCTCCCCACACCCTTCCCTTTCTTAATGATCAGGATTAGAGAGGCTGGGGCCTCTACTGTAGGAGGAAGCAGCTGCTTCCATGCTCATTATAACCTCACAACTCCATGGAGTGGTAACAGCTGGAACACACGTTTCAGAGGGAGCGAGAGAGCCGGGACACCACCGAGATCTCGTGTGGCAATAGGCATTCCACGCTGAGCGGTGGCATCGCATGACAAGCGGATGGCAGGGGGACCAGGAGCGAGCTGACTGATGCATTAACAGAGCCATTTTGTTTAGATGTTATGTCATTCGGTGTCGTCAAACTCTGCCGATCCAAAATTCTGCTAAACTTTCCACTATACTTTCATGACCATCTGGTAATCAATGTGCGGGGACGGAGAGAGATGGATCTGCGTCAGAGTAATAATGGGGTGTCACCTAATAGAGCACTTTAATCAAGGGCTGTGGGGTGGTTAAATGACAACTGTTATCTCCAGCGGACTCTATCTGCTGCCGATGATGATAACAAGATGAGGTGGGCTAATGGAAGGGATGGCGGAGTGCGCTGAAAAGGCTGCCGAGGCACGGTCTAGACTCAAATATTGCTTTAATGACTTGATCGTCCTTTGCATTCATAATGCGGCAGCGTTGATAAAGCGGCTACACTGTGCAACAGTGACAGGCCATTTGTGGAACACAAAAATCGACCTGCACCGAAACACGGACGCACTGCAAATACAGTGGCGGCGGCGGCGGCAGACAGAGGCCTGACACGGAGCCATAACGTTTATAAATTGAATGGCCCGGGCTGCCGCTCTCGACAGCGCCTAAATACCTGAAGAAATTGAGTTTGCTCCCATTTAAGTTCTCTGAGAGCATCCATATTCTTTCTCCCCGCCAGTGGCATCGCAAATCTACCCCCCACCCCAATCTGCTGAGAAAATATTAAATATCCCTGCAGGCTGGCAAGGCTAAGGCCATGCAGGGCTGCGGCGAGACGGACTCTGCAAATTACCCAACACCTCGCCTTCTATAATTCTCCTCTAATTGTCTGCGAGGCTCTGCATTCAGGTGTGGAATAATACTGACCCGGGTGGCGTAATGAAATTCCACCGCTGTGCTCCCCGAGGTCACATTCACAATATCCAGCTCCACAGAGCATGTGAATCTAGAGTTTTGCCCCTGTGCATGAGGTAATGAAGAGCCGCGCGCATTCAGACGAGTTCCTCCTCCACCGCGCTGAGCCGGTGGCACCTTTGGGCCCATTATCGCAGCGCCGCGACGACAGGTACAGACGCCTCGCACCCTGAGGACCCTGAACCTTTTGGTACCGAGCAGCGAGGAGGAGGTGCCGCAATCATAACAAGGACTTTTGTGCTCCTACATCCATCCGATCATGGCCGGGCTCCAATAATAATAGCACGGGACAGAAACGTAGGGAGAGGAAGCAAAGAAGTAGGAGGAGAAGAAGAAGGAGTAAAACAAATGAAACTCAAACACAAAAAGAGATGATAATGGTGAATGGGTGAGATAATAGGAAAAGGGCGGGAGGGTGAAAAGTAAAAGATTTTGCATGATAAAGTGGCGCTTAACAAAGACTCCACAGCAGGCCTAAGGCAACTCCATAGCAAGCCTCCTGCCCATTGTAAGCCTGCTATTGAACGTATGGGCACCATGTGGGTAGGTATACATCCTGTACCACACACTCCCCCATGATGACTAATGAAGTTGACACAGGGCTTTCAACTATTCATGACTTGAGGACTGAATTATTTTCCGGGCTGATGTGAGCAGGAGAACTGTTGTGTTTCCAACGATCCGGCCCCTGGAAGAGAAAAAGAAGCGGTCCCCCTCTGTGGGAATCTTCTGACTAGGCGTGCCTTTGATTTCAGAAAGCACTGTCTCTGTTTCCTACATCAGCTCCTCGCAGTTTACAGCAACTCCTTGGGGGTGGAGGCTCCGTGCAGCTGTGGGCGTGCGGGAGGGAGACGGGAAGATCCGAGGAAAAGAGAAGGAAGACGCTCAAGCTAAAGCTCATTATGCGTCTTGCTCACAGGCATTGTGTGGATATTCTATTAGCCATATCTAAAGTGTAATTGTACCGTTGGGGAGAGGGAGGGTGTGGGGGGGGGGGGGGGGGTGGCAGTGTTGTTGGGGTGCCAAGCTTTCTCTCAGCGACTAGCGAAGTGTGGTAATCTCACACACCATCTCATTACAGTTTAAACCCCCAGCAGCTGCTCGCATTAGACTTTTATTACACGCTGCCGCTCACAGCTGTGCTGGCATAGGCCCGGACAGGATGGTGAGAGACGGGAACAAAGACAGACAGACACAGGGATTCCAGCACAACATTTGGCTCCCATCAAAAAAGTGGAAATATCGGAGCAGAGGGTTGTAATGACCCTAACAGCCTCTCAGTGTGATAACTCCGCGCCCCCCCCCCCCCACACTCCGCCCCAGACTCTAAACCGAGGCCAAGGACAGTCGCACAGATGGGCCGAGTCAAACCCAGTCAGATTGGGATTCAATCAGATCTGCCAGAGCGGCAGTCGTGCAAAAGCGTCCCGCCGGGACGGCTTTCATAGGCATTTGTCTCATTCCGAGAGCAGCATGGGGCGTACTGGTATATAGTCCACTATCTCAACAGTCAACATCTGTTTTAAGCAACTGGAAATGGGTCGGTGTCTATGCATGTATCCAGGCAATAAGCACAACCACATATGTTGAACAGAAACAACATACATATTTATCATGTCTGTTCAGCAGGGCCGTGGCCAGGATGTTAGCAGCGCTGGGTTCAAGAGTCCAAAGGCATCCATCCATCGCCTGCTTCCAAAGACATGTTGTCAGAAAATAACAATATCTACAGGTGTGTTGAATTATTATACTTTTTGTCAACTGTCAAATTATATCATCTGTAAATTTGTTTCCCAAACGCATCGATGGTTTTGAAAGCGTTTGCCACACTGTGAGTGCTACAGAGTGGAAATAATGCATCCTTTAAAAATAAAGATAAGAAATAACAAAAATAGAACCAGGATGCTAATACGTGCAGAAGAAACATCAACATCATCTCAGTGTCCCCGATGGACGCTGCAGCCCTGCTGGTTGGGGTAGAGCAGGTCGTTTTCCAAGCGGAGGATCGGCAGTTCGATCGCCGGCACGTAGGCCAACAGTGTATGGATGTGTGTGGTTGGGTGAACAATGAAATACGTGAAGCGCTTTGAGTGCTCGGAAGACTAGAAAGACGCTCCGTAAAGGCAAGTTTACTATTTACCATTACCATCCATTTACCGTTTATTAGGATTTTGCTGGAAGGTTTATATTGTTTATAGGTATGTATAATGCAACACGCATGAATGAAAAGACTGACACAGAAATTGTTATTAAACGAGACAATTTATATCAGGAATGGGAAGAGATAATTGTCCCTGCTTAGCACATATGCTGCTGTGTCTGGCTGCTTCAAATAAAAAATATTTCTCTGACAAAAAAGCATGATACCAAGACAACATTTAGTTTTGATTGGTCGATTGATTGACTTAAATTATAGTATTTCCTTCCCCATGTGTGTATATAAACTATAATGTAATCTAATTTAACAGCAGCAAAAGGGAAAGCACAGTTATTGCACAGTTGTTCATATTATTGTGTCCACTGCCTGTACTTTTACGCATGCTCACTGTGAGTCTGTGCAGCCTCAGTGCGTGTGTGTGTGTGTGTGTATGTGTGTGTGTGTGTGCGTGTAGGTTTGTAAGTGTGTGTGTGTGTGTGTGTGTGTGTGTGTGTGTGTGCGTGCACACTCGTCTGCGTGTCTCACCTTGACTTCAGTGTGAAGGCAGAGGACACGGGGACACAGAGCCCAGCTGGGGAGGGAGATGAAGCACAGCTGGGGATAATTAAACCCAGCACTGTCTCCACGAAGGGGCCCGCCGAGCCAGGCCGGTCTGGTGTCCCCCAGACCGAGCAGCTCGGATTGGGACGGACTCCACTGACAGGCTCCTCTCACTGTGTTCCTGGATCAGAGGGAAAAAGGCACACGCCCGACTCAGCAGTGGAAATGTGTCTGGATGAAAACCCAAAGACACAGCTTGAATTTGCTGTTATTTCCCGCACCCCTCCACACACACACACACACACACACACACACACACACACACACACACACACACTCCACTCTCCTCGTCTGTGCATTGCAGCGATGGAAAGCGCACAAGTGGAGGCATCTGAAGAGATAATTGGCCGCGGCCCGTGAGGTGAACTGCGACAGACCTGGCCAACTGTATCGGCTCTACATTTGCCTTGGCCCTGTATGAAGCATGGAGGCCGGCCATCTCACAGCCAGGGCTTGCCCGCGTCAAGCTGCGGCTGGGGTTTTGTCTAATTTGAGGAATGTTTTTTCTCCCTGTTTCTCTAAAAGGCTGATGAATTTGCAATGGCAGCGCTCTCCTTCTCAGCCGGCCTAGTTATGTATCATTGGAAATGAAACGGTTTACTTTGGATGTTGTGTTAGAAAAGTGAAACCCTCTCCAGATCGCCCCACAAATATCTTTTTAAAAACCCGTACTGCATGCCAACTCAAACAGCTTTAGATCGAATGCATTGACCTGTCCTGCGTTTTTAAAACGCCTGTACTTGGTGCAATGATAAAACGGCACTTTCCAAAGAACCATCAAAGTCCTTCGCCGTTGCCAGAGCTGCCGAGGTGAATGACCTAGCGCGTGAAAATTGCAGTGCGATTAATCAGGGCAGGCTTTCGGAGGAGCACGCCGCTGCTCTGTGCCTGCGCTATCACCACTGTTTTCACTTCCCCCCGTGTGCTGGAATAAGTTAGACCGCCGAACGGAAACCGTTTGATCACAAAGGCATCGAGCTGGCTCATTAATGGCGCCGTTAATGGCATCTTCCATCATTCTGGGATCTGTTGTTGCACGAGCAGTCAATACAGCAGGCATTTCACTGCCTTTATTAAGTTACACTTTACTGCTCTGTAAAATTTGACTGCAGACATTTTATTTGCCACTTCTTGATGGCTACGCTTGAAATATGGGCAGCGTGGGGCGACGTGTGGGGCGACGCAGGGAGCATCTGTCGCGCCCTCCGGAGGCGAGCTTATCTCACAGTCGCCAGGTTGTAAACAACGCTCGTCTCCCGTCTTCTCTTCGCTCGCCGTTTGGCCATTGTAATCTTTGCCTGCGTGCAACTATGTCACCTTTTTGGCCCTGAAGGGAATCGAACGAGGCCAATGGGAGATCGTTAGCTGTGGTGAGGTTACTTATTCCTCTCATCAGTGGCTTCACTACAGAAATCATTACAGAAATCATTATAATGTATTCCTCAGTAGTGGAGAGAGCCCGGGCGCACTGGTTGTACGTGAACCGTGACAGGACTTTTTAAGACTTAAATGAAATGAACTTCATTGGCAGCGTTGTTATTATTTCTTGAGCTTTTCCCAAGGAGTGGTAGTCTGACAAAGCGATGCTCCTTTTTATGTGTCCCCCCCCCCCCCGTCACAGTCAATTTCCATGCACAACGGAGCTGTAAATAAACACGCACATGAAAACGCACACCGCGATCAGCCAGACACAAGTTGCGAAACAGACTCCTGATGCATCATCAAGCGGAATAGCAGCTCACAAACAACTCGTCTATTTGTTCATTTGGCCTCCGTCGACGGAGGACGACACCCTTTCTTCTTCTTTAGCAACCTTCCTCGCTTGGATTGCCATCGCTGCGCTGATAGCGGCGCTCACCACTTCTACACACAGACCCACCATTTCAATCGCAGCGCATCTTCGCGTCCACGTGCGGCTCACTAAGCGGAGGCCTAATAAACGTCGCTAACCATGATGGATGGCTGAGCGACTCCCGTAGTCCTCTTCCTGCCTCGTCGGAGATAACTTGTTCCTGTGATGCTTCACGCGTTGTGCTATCTCCGCCGGGTTCTTGCAGTTTGCAGGGGTGGGGGGAGCGAGAATGCACCCCTCAAATCCATCAGGCTTTAGAGGGGGGGGGGGGGGGGGGACGACTGTGCAGCTTGTTAGAGTAACACGTATGACCATGTAGGAGCCCTAATGAGCAGGCAGCTAGCCGGGAGAACTGTGTCTGGACGACAGAGAACATAAATCTCCTGTCCTGCTCTGCGCCCGGGGGATCACCAGAGTTGTGTGAGTGTGCGTGAATCTGCAGAAGGCACACACACACACACACACACACACACACACACACACACACACACACATAATGCAAATGTGTGCGTGTAGCATCCTATCCTCCTGGGAGTCTCATCTACCATATAGTTGAAAGAAGCAGGTTGTTTGAATTATGCTCTAGCAATAGTGTTCCACTCCCAGTCTATAAATGAATCCAACACTGGCATATCTATCATTTCCACAGGATGTGCACTCAGCTTGCTCCTTTTTATCGGGAACAAATTTTTGTAAATCAATCCTGGCGTGCTTTGCACAAACCAACCCCTGCAGGTTATGATAATTCCTCTCTGATTCCCCCCCCCCCCCCCCCCCCCCCCCCCCCACCGTTAAATAAACTGATGGCGGTGGCGTTGATCAGGGTTTAGTCGCTTCCTTCCTGCTGCTACCTGAGAGAAAACGCCGCCCGCTGTATCTGAATGATAGAGTAACGTAGAGCTGGCAGTCTTGACCCCGAGACATGCTTTCCTTCACCTTGCAGTGCAACCGACTGCAATGTGAGGTGTGTGATGAAGGTTTGAAACTCCATTAAAGTATTGATTTGTTGGTTTACCTCTTCGACTGTGGGATATGAGCTTGGGCGCGAGCTTTAAATAAATGTCTGGGCGCCTGCATTAGAGAGGCATAGAGAGAGAGAGAGAGAGAGAGGATTGGACAGTGTGCATGTGTGTGTGCCAGAGGAATGTGCACCAGAATGTGTGTGTGTGTGTGTGTGTGTGTGTACGTGAGAGAGAGAGAGAGCGAGGGGGAGAAGAGATGTGTGAGTTATATAGCCCCGGGGAGCTGCTATGGCCATATTTTAATAACTTGCAGTATGTTGGATTATGTACTGTGGGCTTGTAATATCACACCGTCAGGGCAAAGCCCTTACAGATTCTCTGTTAGCTGGCCCTTAGCAGAAAAAAAAAAAAAAAACACACACACACGCACACGCATATCAGGGGACTCACCAAAACATTGTTTTCCGTTCTGCAGCACTTGTGAAAATGTGAGCTCCCACATGATTCCAGTTCAAAGGTATGCCTTCGCCGTTTTGTCTGCCTCAGCACGCAGTGCTCTCTCTCCCAGCCACAATGAACAGAGCTCCAGGTTTAATAGGCCTTAAGTAGTGCTCCCCCTTTTGCTGCCTTCTGAAGAGCAAACACTCTCTCGCCTCCACACACACACGTATATACTATATATATACAATAATACAAAAGAAACGTGGAACAGTGGCTAGTTCTCTCTCTGACACATGAAAAGGAGAGCTAAGGGGAGTAATGTGTGGAATGATGTGTGTGTAGGCCAAGGCCGGGATGCCATTCATGGTTGCAGTGTTGTGGTTATAACTGCCGGAGGAGGCTCGAAGGCTGCGGCTGGCAAGTTGTGTCGCCTCCACTGGTGTTAACACACTAGCCTGCTGCAATCCCAAGGGCTGTTTATGGATGCATCTGTCTTTTCTTTTCTTCTTTTTGTTTCTTACCTGAACAAAGTACAGAGAGTATAACTATATGGCAGTGATATGCTTGAGACAACAGCAGCAATAACACTCATCACTCATCTCACTCTATAAAAGGGCCATAAACGGCGTTGAGAGACAGAAAGCGAAACTGGACTGGGTGCATGCGCGGCAGCATGGGTGCATCTTTGTGCGTCTGTGTGCGTGTGGGTGTGGGCTTGCATGTCATATGCATGTCCACGTGTCTGACTGTGAGCTATTGTGTAACTCGGGCACTGAACGGAGCAGGGGAAAGTTACAATTATCCCTCCGCCGAGAGCGTAGCCTTGTCCTGCAAGGCGTGTTTATGCTTTAGTCACGCTGTAATTACACATGTCATCTTTTGTTTTCTATTTCCCACAAACGGGGGGCATCATGAGGGGAAAGGCAAAGTTGAAAAAGAAAAAAGAAGAAGAACATTACTCATGGCGATTTTTGTCTTCAAGCTCATTTCGGCCTCGGAGGATGTCTATGAGGTTTGATTTGGGAGGAGAGTGGATCATTAAGAGGGACTTTGCTTCTCCAGATGGGAAACTTCTGTTAAGCTGTAATGAGAACGCATAATGACGCAAACAAGCTAGACATGGCAGCGCCTTCATTCAGGAACCCCCCCCCCTTTCAAGAAAACCCAACCTATTACAACTTTTTTTTCCTTCCTTTTTAAAAAATTCTCTATGATATCCCTTCCGAGTTAAGTGCAAGAGAAATGTCTTCATTAAATGTTTAGGCGAACATGTTTCAGTTTTTCTATTTTTTTTTGCCGGGGCCCAACGGGGAGGGACGATGAAAAAGGCAAGTACAAATGATGGAAAAACAAAGAATAGGAGTGACTGCTTCCAATGGGGCTGTTTTCAGCAGCTGCATTAACAAGCCCGTTTGATTTCCGCCTCCTAAGTGAACTTGTCAGCCCATGTGTCCGGCGCGCTGTGTTTCGGATGTCGAAAAGGAGTTGTGTTCTCTGGCACTGGCTGATGATAAAAACGTTAAAGGGGGGGTGACCTTACGTGCCCCCGCTGCCCCCACCCATGTTGCTATATGGTCATTCTCAAAACAGACCTCGAAATACTCGGGGTCAAGAATCTATCACCGGGGCTATTTTGTATTCTTCTTTACAACAACACGCATTTCCACGCTGGCTCTGTGAGAAACGGGCCCGAGAGGGGCACTGAAGGAGAACTGGCCCCTGTCGTGGTCCACCCCTCTCTGAAAACATCACAAAACAACACATCTCTTTCCACTCAATCTCTCGTGTGTGTGTGTTGTACAAAAAAAAAAAAACTTGCGCCAAGTGTGAAGAGTGGGGCTCTTCACACTTGTGCAGATGTGGGAATACAGAATTGTCTTGTGCTTTCATATCCATAACGTGAGTCAATGAATGTGCTTTAGATTTGCTCGGTTGATTTGCAGTTATGCTCGGTATCCATATCTGGCGCTGTGAAAAGGAGCAAAGATTAGAGTTGTGTCAGGAATGCCAGCTTACGCACACACATACACACACACACACACACACACACACACACACACACACTGGATATATGCCCACACTTTCCATAGAGCAGTGTATAGTGAAGGAGTCCGATGATTGTGAATTACTTTACCATGACTGTTTTGATGAAAATGTATCGGCTCGTCCTTGAAAATGTGGCACAGCAGTCGATATGGCTCCACAGACTCTGTAATACTCTCCACTGTGGCCGCTCTCTTCCACTGATGAAACAATAGAAGGGGGGGGGGGGGAATGCAGAGTCTGCATTATTGGATTTGGATCGTAACATGGTAGTATCAAGTTAGGTGGAGAAAAGGGGCTGTGAATATCCCGTCGGAATCACAACAGACAAGGGCCGCTTGTTATTGCGCCGCTTGCATTAATAATTCAATCATTTGACCCGTGACACGATTTCCCGTAAAACAATCTGATCCTCAGAGGGTCCGATAGAGATATTTGAAATCTATGGGTGTGTGTGGTATATGTGTGTGTGTGTGTGTGTGTGAGAGTGTGTGTTTTGACCTTCCCAGTATGAGACAGAACCGATGCCTGAGGCTACAACTAGAAGTATAATATTTAGAGGAAAGGAGAGGAGAGAAGAGACAAGATATCATAAAGTGTGTGTGTGTGTGTGTGTGTGTGTGTGTGTGTGTGTGTGTGTGTGTGTGTGTGTGTGTGCTGCAGCGTTTCCCGAACTGAAGATGTGCCTGCCCCAAGGGTGCTCTAATAAGCGCGGCCACAGAAATGGAAGGCCTTACTCAAACTACACTTAAAACTGAGCGGCAGTCTGGAAGTACGAGCAGAGTGTCGGGGGGATGTATGCAGAGTGCATTGAATATGAAAAACACACATTGTAATATTGTAATGCACCGTTAAGGATCAGTACTGACCAGTGGTGTATAGTTACGAAGTAGAAATACTTTGTTACTGTACTTTACTATTTATATTTCTGTTGACTTTCACTTTTACCTCACTACATTTTGCAAAGAAAACAAATACTTTGACTCGGATATATTTCCCCTTAAACCTTCGTTACTCGCTTCAAAATCAAATCTATCTTTAGAAAAACAATGAATCATGAGACCAACGTCGGGGACTGTGGTGGAACAAGACTCCAAGCAAGCAGGTTGAATCAGTGGTGCTAGCTTGCAAATTAAATCATTAATCAAGTTATTGCGCAATTGCAAACAAGTGCTCTCAAAGCCACTCTTATTTTATTCCCAGTGATGCTCAGGATGCTAACATAGCGAGCGACTACATGAGTAATGTTAGATTACTGATTTCATGATGGAAGCAGACATGGAAGCACCTGCTACTCCCGCAACAAATGACGGTGGTTACGTAGACCAACACCAGTGGCCATATTTGCGAGAAATTTTTTTCTCGCAAATATGCCTCTTATGCTTACCCAAAGCTACTATACATGGTGTATGCTAGGCTAATGTTCACTAGCTATCGTAAATCAAATGAGACAATTAGTGTAGTTGACAGACCGCTAGCAAGTTAGTGAGCTGAGGAAGTGTTGACAGTTGTGAGATCTTGTTGATTTGAGTCATCTTAGCTTTAATCATTGTAGCACTAGTTGGCTAACGTTAGCTAACTTAACGTTAGCTAGCCACCACACCATAGGATTGCCAGAAGCCGCGAGAGCGCACGCTGTGAAACGCTATTATGACTAGTCTTCAGCCTAAAAAGTTATTTTGAAGAACAGGATATTTGTCAGTTTCAAGTCATGACTGGGTCGTTACTTTCGGTGCTGCTTTAGTATTGATCATGTTTTGATATTAGAGTCATTTTGTGGATGATCAGATCGAGTTATGATCGTAGCAGTCGCCCAACTGCAGATTCAGCTTGAGCAAAACCTTTGTCTATTGTGTTCAAATCAGGCCCAGAGGAGTGTACAAGGCAGGTGGCCTTTCTCAAAACAAAGACCTGATGCATCAAGTTGATATTTATTATGAACACAATATTATGCATTTGCCCTCTACATCCTCTAGTCAGAATGAGCATACTTATAAACGCACTGTTACAACTCCTTCATAGTGTCATATTGCTTTTCGGAGAATTATGATGATAAGTTCATAGTAGATGCAAAAGTATACTTATGTACAATATATTATGTTGAACATTGTTGCTCCTGGATGGATCACAGCCAACCCAATTATGTTCAACACAACTCCTTGTGCTTCGTCATGGTGGCCACAGCACTTAAAAGTGTTTAAAATTCTGACCCTTTGCTATTTTATTAACAGCATTTACTTGTACTTTTACTACATTTAATATAATAAATAATAGAAAATCACTTTTGATACTTAAGTACAGTAAATATCAGATACTTTAAGACTTTTACTCAAGTGGTATTCTCATAGATGACTTTCATTTTCCAGTAAGGTACTTTCACATGCAGCCTGAGATGAATGGAGGGCCGCGAACACGGTCACGTGCACACACAGGAGAAAAAAAGACAACAACAACAACAACAAAAAACAGCGGGTGCCATCTATCAGACTGCGGACAGGAGCGGGGGGGGGAGATCTGCCCTGTGGCGGCTGTAAATGAGGGCCGTGGCGGCGCTGTCACATTGCGTTTGGCCGGGACGAGGGACGAGGGACGAGGGGGGGGGGGGCATGGACACTGTTTACAGACATAATGAAGTTGGGGGATGGCTGGAGGAGCATGGGCACACACTGTGGTTGTGTCACAGATAGTGTTGTTCTGCCGCCGCAACCAAGACAACAAGGCGAAGGAGAGGAAGAGGCACAGGCAACGACCAAGGTGGAAACCGAGAAGGATGAGATACCGAGAAGGGCCGGAAGACAACAACAACAACAACAACAACAACAACAACAGCAAACGATCGCTATCGGATCGGTGTCAAACCAGAAGAATATTGACTCTAATTAGAGCCAGCTAATGCGTCTCCAGGTACGAAGACCGCCGACACTTCCCTGAGAATAAGCACAGAGCACGTGTTGTCCTGGAGACCCCCCCGTACATCATTAACAGTGCGCCGACGACAAAAGCCGAGTTAATAGAAAGTAATATGGTCTCCGTTTGTTCAAACGGCCATTAGGGGTAATGCGCAATAATTCCTTCCTCCTGTGCTTCCACCCCAAAATGACTCCTATACCATACATGTGCTCCCTTCTTCCCAGGAGTCCTGCAGCCCCCCCCCCCCCCCCCCCCACACACACACACACACCTCTCGACGGAGTGTTTTCTCCATCCTCCATCGTCCGCGTCGAAGATGATAAACACGCAACAATCGTCGGTCTTTCATAAACAAATAATAACAAATTTAAAAAACACGAAATCCGACATGAAAGGATTAATCCTGCTTGGGGGAGACGGAGCCAAATGTATGGATTTACAATTCCAGACTCGAGCTCCCCACCTTGTTTTAATGCTTCATAAACACTTGGTGCTTTCTGGTCTCCGTTCCAATAAAAACAGAGAGCGCGGGGGTGTAATATCTGGAGCTGGGGGAAATTAAAGCTGAAGTTCCTCTCCTCCTCGGTGCTCTCCCAGCTCTCTCTCTCTCTCTCCCTCACACGCGCGCGCACATACACACACGCGCGCACACAGTTAATCAGCAGCCCAGAGAGAAATCTAAGACCACATCTACACCCAGTGGAGGAAACCTGATACAACCACATCTCCATCCACCCTCCTCTTCCCCCTCCCCACATTCCCCTCTTTCTCTTAATCATCGACAAACACACACACACACACACACACACACGGGCGCACACACTCCTCATGCTGATAAATTAGAGACAAGGTTTAGTATGATTAACTAAAGTTAATGAAGACTGAAAGTGATCTCAAACAAGGTAACTGTAGAGGGGACGTCTTTGAAACCCTGCACAGTGCATTATAAAAGCACTGGACCCTTTTAGATGTATTCCTTTCCCATTTCTGCCTCTACTGCTATTTCCAAAAGTCCTTTCAGTGTGCGGTGACAAACATAACCCTTCTGACTGGTGGAAAAATAAATCATACTTTCAAGTGAAGACAAATGCCTTATCCATTGGGAGTAGCCTCAGGCGATGGTCATAATGGTCTCTCTCTCTCTCTCTCTCTCTCTCTCTCTCTCTCTCTCTCTTTCTTTCTGCCTCCCCCTCTGCCTCTCTCCTTCTTTTTGTCTTAAGGCCGGGAGTTTCCCTAAACTTGTTCTAAATGTCCAGCCAAACCAACCTTACGCAGCACAAAGCTATACAGCTCGGGGCAGATTGGGAGTAAAGGTGGATATTCCTGTTTTAAGACTTTATTTTCTCGGTGAACCTGGAGGCCAAACTGCCACTCAGCTGCAAATGTGAGCAAACAAGAGACGGACTAATCAGGAACATCTTTGACTCTCGAAAACACGATTGCCCCGGAGCGCTTCGGTAGCCAAAAGGTTACATGGCAGGCCATAAAACTGCAACGTCCTGGGTTTGATTACGGCCTTTGGACCTTTTTGTTGCATGTCGTACACCTCTCTCTCTCTCTGTCTCTCTCTGTCTCTCTCTCTCTCTCTCTCTCTCTCTCTCTCTCTCTCTCTCTCTCTCTCTCTCTCGCCCCTTCATTTATTTACTGTCATCTTTCAAATAAAGGTTAGAAAAACAAAACACAATTGCACTCACGGTACGAGGTCGTTACTCGTGTCTGAGCCATAAAATCATGGATCCTAACCCTGTGTGTGCGTGTGTGTGTGTGTGTGTGTGTGTGTGTGTGTGTGTGTGTGTGTGTGTATTTGAGTCCAGGCCCGGGTTCGGGGCAGGCCAGCTGCAGGAGTCTGTCTCCTCTCCTCTCTCCCCTCCTCGGCTCTCAGTGCTATCAGGTTGCCTCTCCTCCTCATTCAGTCCATTACACAGGCCTCTTTATGCTGCGCTAAAAGCTGCTCATGTTCAAACACTCCTGGGAAAAGCTCCTTAAAAACACGTCAGGAAGAGAGGCCCCTGTCTGGTAAAATATTAATAGGAAGTTAATTGGTTGTTAATGGACTGGTGCTTGGGTAGGAATGGCCCTCCATTAGATAGGCCACAGAAACAACCCATTCAGGGGTGTCATCTTACCACCCCGTTGCAATCTAATTGTTTTCCGGTCACTGTAGCCGTGAGTTGCGGTAACCTGGTGTTAAAGACATCATCGCTGGAGTTTTATGTAAGGTCCTGCAAAGAAGTATTGAGCCCTGTGCCAACCACATTTCCACGGGAGCAGGAATATATTGGGTGTTCAGTTACTTCGGTGTCAAGTCTTTTTATTTGTATTTTAGTTATTCTCTTTTGTGTTTCATTCTCGCACTTCCAAAGTTCCACGTTGGACCTCTTCCTTAATCTCCACATGAGGAAATAGTTTCAACTTTTGTTGTTTTGTGGCCAGTGTGTTTGGGATTTCTGCGGTCGCCGTTACCCAAAAGGAAAAATCCCTCTTCTGCTAGAGTAGGCATGTAATATTGATGTAGAGCAGACTCGGAGAGAAACACAGAAATCAAATGGAATCCAAACCAAGTTCAAATGTCGACATCGACGCATACATTTTTGATCATTGCAAACCTAGACGGCGTTCCTTTTAAAGGGGAACATGGGGCATCTGTAGCAGGGAATATATTTAGAAATAAGTGATATTTCAGCTTGTCCTTCGAACCCGACGTTGTTCAGCTCCAATTCATTTACGAGAGGGACGAATACTGGGTGAAAGAGGTTGTTCAGGAAGCGTGAGTTAAAATGGCAGCAGAGGTAACCCGGGAAGACGGCTTTTCTTTTCTTTTCTTTTTTACAATTGGGCTTTTAAATGCAGTGTAAAAATAAACCAGCTTTTAAAGAAATGCCATTCAGGCCATTGCTGTACAGACATTGTAAATATGTAGATATTATATTTTTCTATAAATAACATATTGATTACAGTATTTATAATATTCTCATCAGAAGGTTTTACTTCCATATGATCTATTAGGTTTCCACTATTTAATCCCTCTGATTACAATACACCCTTTATTGACTTTAATTGTCCCCTTCCATGCCGTGACCTCCCCTCTCGTGACTCCGACCAATTAACGGTAACCCCGTTCAAACATTGCGTGGATCCGTGTCCAATTACATTACGAAGCAAATGTCAATGGATCCAGCAGATGTTGTCCCACTGTGATGCTGGTGCAGACTCCACAGCAGCCACTGGGTGGCAGTAAAGCCCCCAGAAGCGGCCTCTGGTGGCAGGGTCTGCAGACATGGCCCAGGACACATGGGAATCCGCTGGGCCTCCTCCTCTTCTTGGACTGTGACATGTTTGGGATTTGTGATCTATGTGGTCCACTTTGCTGCGTAGAGCAGGCGGAAGTAAATCTACCAGAGAAACAACCGTTGTACAACCGTAAAAGCATGCGCTCAAAAGAGACTTTTGAAAGAGATTTGTGCTGCGATATCCAATCTGCCCCTCATTACTGACAAACAGAAACACACTCCATGCTTCACTTTTTATTACACAATGAGCTGTTACCGTGTGGCAACACAATTAGCGGATTCTTGGCGGGACCTTTGTGGGTCGGTTTGTCATGTCAGGAGCTACGATGCCTACGCATGGTGACACACAACAAAAGCACTTGCGAGCAACACTTGTTAAGAAACTGTAGAAAAAGTCACAACAGTATGAAATGTTCATCCTGGAATTCTTTTTTACTTGAATAATGTTTGGCATTCAAAAAACAAGCAAAGTACACACAGCAGAAAAAGGATTTGCCACAGTTAAGTAGAGTTAAAGTATTTCGTATTATTATTTTTCTTCAGTTTGACCTTTTGATATTAGAAAATTCTTAAATATACATCTGGAATTGGCATTGATGGCGGTCACTTGCAGTTTAAAAGCGTATTTGATTTGTGGACACCTAAAACTACGAGTCGGCTCTGACCCCTGTGGATCAGAACCGCTATCAGGGCTGTCCTTGTATTCAGGCAAGACAGACTAGTGTCTTAGCATGCATGCCACAGCCGTTTATTAACTGTCAATCAACTTCGCTCACCTCAGGCGCAGACAAGAACATTCATTGTTAAGAAGCGAGTGCAAATGTCATACCACTGCACGCACAGACACAAGCTACGGCAATGTGAACTCTGCAGACCTCGGGCTTTTCTTACTACCGGCTCGCCTCCTGAAATAAAATATTACCCGTTGTCAGTTAAATATGAAGACATCTATGGCAGGCGTTCGGCCTTTCATGAGCCCGTGTGAAGGAATGCGTGTTTTTAAAATTGGCTCCAGAAAACATGTGTTGTGTGTGTGTGTGTGTGTGAGAGAGAGAGAGATACAGCTAGCAGGCAGTAAGAAGAACAAAGTGGATGCAATTAGACTGGAGGAATGCGCTTTATGCCCTACATAGCTTCACCGTGCTCCATCGGTTCACTTCACCTTGTGAAACCACAAACCCTCTGGAGCCCGTTTCAGCTTCCCCAGAGTCAGGCGACACATCGGAGCGAGCACAGGGGCCTCTCCTTTAGGCTGTGTTGTGGAAAAGGATGGGCTTGACCATGCCCGAGAGGATCTTAGGCACATGGACGCTGACGATCTCGGAGATCATCTCTGGGAAGTTGACGCGCGTCTGGAGGGACTGAGCTTGGAGGAACAGATCGTAGGTGAACTGGTGCAGCTTCCTCACGATCTGAGGGCAAAAAACAAAAAGGAGCGGAGAGAGAGAGGTTATTAGCGGACAAAGATGTGACGCGGAGGTTTGTGCAACGTTGGGGCGGGGGGAGAAACAAAAGGGAAAAAAAGAACAAAGCCTACAGATTAAAGAGGAAACGGCAAACGACATTGAAGCCCGTCTTTTGACGCCAGCTTTAGGAGGCGATTTAAAAAGATGACACTCATTGCGACACTCTAAGCCCCACAGGCAGGGTAAAGCCGAAAGGTAAAGTCCCGATCAACTCCGGTTTTCTGCCTGAGGGGCCCTGCCAGACGGTCCCTGGCTGCCCTCTAGCTCGTGCGCCGTTAGCAGATCTGAGATGAGAGTGGGACGCTGAAAAAGCTGAGCCTTTAAGAGTAAATCCACAGTGAAAGACGCGTGGCGGAAGCTGCAGGCAGCCCGGCTCTCGTTGGGAGGAAACTTTCCAGCTCCTCTGGTCACGCCCCAACCACTGTTTTTTTTTTTTTATAACCTAGTCCTAGATCATTATTACCAATTAGTATTAAAAGTTCTAGTTGCACTAAGGAGGAAAAGCAGCTGCTCGACACCCTCTAGTGGTCGCATCCCGACCAGATCATATCTCCATTGACAACGTTTCCAAAATGATTTCAAATCCATGTAGCCACGGTTTTGGGAATAACAAACATGTCTCAAACGATGCTTTCGTTCAGGTTTTACTGACTTTGTTGGTCTCGGCTACATCTGTGCATGAAGCAGGGTGATGTGCAAAAAAACTAAATCATACTGTGCATGGGTGATAAAAAAAACCTTTGTTGTGACCCTTTATTTATTTGGTAACACGTATGAAGACATATAGTCGCCATAAATTAGACTGGGAGCTTTTAGTTTTAAAAAGAAAAAATTTGTATTTAAAAAATGTTAGTAATAGTAATAATATATGTACAAAATATGAACATATCGCCATAAATTAGACTTGGAGCTTTTAGTTTTAAAAATGTATATTTACTAAAGAAATTATTATTACTTAAAAAAAAAAAGTAGTAATAGTAATAATATATGTACAACATATGTGATGGATTCCTTATGACTTTAGGCTTTTTTAAAGCACGTTGCCATCAAACACACACATTTGTAAAGTGTTCATTCTCTCCAACAGATGAGTCAATTATTAATACTCTTATTCTCAAAGACAACACTTGGTTAATCTTTCGCCTTTCTTTTATTGCTTTAGTTTGCTTTGAGTTTTTATTTGGACAAATAAAATTCCCGTCCCTCCCTCTTCAAAGTAATCAGTTCCGAGATCACACGTTGGCACTACGGAGCACTTTGTAGAGCGCTCCATCTCCAACTCTTACATTTCTAAACAAATATTAAAGCAGCTTTGTCTTTTCTGGTCAGTTTATGGTGCACGTCATCAAGTTTGCACCTGCAGATATGATCGGCTTTGCTGCTGCTGTGGTTTCCTGTCAATGCGGTATATAGGTTAGCGTGGGAGTGCAGTCCGCCCGGCACCAAATGATACTGACTGGGACGAGATGTAGGGTGCGTTGCATCGTGGACATCCCATGTGTGTCGACTCTTTCTGGGGCTCTACAGTTATTCTTGATGTAGCAATGCTACAGAGGGTGACTCATCATGTTCCCTCCTGATATACGGCCTGCGCAGAGAAGCTTAAGCAGTCACATGACCATTTGGTATGCGTTTAACCCTGAGTGGCTGGGGATTTGTGCACAAACTGGGGGTGTGCCGCAGGTTGAGAAGGAATTAGTAGTGGGGATGATATCATCGTTTGTGTCGATCTATCTGAAATAGTCATGGCTACTCCGATTTTAAATGTAATAACTGATCGTCTCGATTTAGAGTCAAACAGCCGTGAAATAACAAAATCTTGATGCGGTCTAGTAAGTTCAGAAGTTAACGCAGTATTGTTTTGGGTCAAATTCAGATTTGGTGCACTTTGCACCATTTCCTTCCTCGAGCAGTCGTGCTGTGACGCCAACTAAAGTCCCATTTATGCAACTATTCACAAAGTCACCGCATGGTGTGTTTTCATATATGAAGGCGGATTGTGTCCATTACCGACTGGAGGGAGTCCAGCAGCTGCGTGAGCTGAAATAGTCGCTGTGTGCGGGTGGTCTCTCCGCAGTGGCTGGCCAAGCGGTCCAGCTCCTTGATGTAGGAGGTCCGCAGTTCATCAAAACAACGCTGGTTCTTCAGGCCCTCCACTGGCACTGTGAGCACAAAAAGCCAGCACACAACAATAACTCTCCCAGACTTTATCCACCCCATCAATTCTCAGAAGCACAGCTGAACTCTATTTCAGCCATATTTCACTCGCAGATCTGACATTCAACTTATTATTTCAGACGTGTTTTCCCCAGGGCCGACTCACTGATGCTGAAGAGGACCAGGGCCTTCATGCAGAGGAACTCCTCCTGAGTGACCTTCAGCATGCAGAACCTCTGGGAGAGCAGCTTCATCCTCACACAGTGTTCATACATACTGGACACTTGCATCCGTTGGCTGTGAGGAGGAGGAGGAGGAGGAGGAGAGAAAAAAAGAAAGGGAAAAAAAAAAGCACCGTGAGAGCAGAAGTAGGAGCACCGGGTGCGACATAAGGAGGAGAGAGGGTCAGGCAGAGAGAAATATAGAAAGGACGAAGACAATTAATGGAGGCAGAAGTGAAAAAGAGGAAAAAGCTGCAGAGGTTAGAAGAAATGAGTGAGGTGGATAATGGAAAAAGGGAACAACGGAGAGGCAGAGAAAAATGAGGGTCAGCAACGAGGGCAGGTGTACCCATTACCATGCAGGTCGGAGGCAGCCCAACAGAGTGGCAGAGGTCTAATTCAGACGGAATGAGTGTTTTGCTAATGCCGCGAAAAAACACCAGCCGAGAAGAAGCCGCTCTGAAGGCCCGTGGCCGGCTTCAGCATTCAGAGCAGCTTCCTCCTTCGACACAGAAAACTATTTACTGGTAAGAGGCGGTGGAAGTGTTATTTGTGTATATCAAGTGTGGCCGATTTGCTCGACAAACTCTTATGTTAAGTTGTTCTTGTTTTTTTTTAAGTACAAATAAAAGACAAAAGACAGGAGCTGAGGTGTCAGAAACATTTTTTGTTTTTGTTTTAAAGAGGCTGGAGGAGGTTTCCGTGCAAACCGAAACTTGTAAAAGTAGTGGAAAGAGGAAATGACTCAAAGCCGCAGCCATTCTTGGGGATTGATGATGGCTTCGTGAAGATGAAACGGAATAAAACATCTGAGGTGATCCCACTGCGGCCACGTAGATATCAGACGCAAGGGAAATGGTAAAAGCAGAACACAGTTGTTTACCGTCTCGCCTTGAAAAACGCGGCGTTCATTGTATGATTTAAAATAACAAAAACAACGCTTCGTCTGAAGCTCTTATTCCACTGTGCCGTTCCTTCCAATCGCGGTGACAGGTGATATCTCATGATACTCCAACAAACCCGATGTCACGATGATTATTTGGGCTGTTGAGACCCGAACCAAACTTTCTTCGTTTGAAAAACAGGGGGAGGGGGGGGGGGGGGGGGGGGGGGGGGACTTTTTTCTGCCCTTTGTTTAATTCAAACTCAATATTATAACTCTGGCATGGAGTGCAAAGTGAGTGTTTTCTGTGACTTACTCATTGAAGACCAGGTCTGGAGCGAAGTACAGCATGGAGCTGTTAGTGAGAGTGTAGGACCTCCAGCCCAAAGCGAACACCATCACCCCCATCCAAGACAACTGAATCACTGACATCTGGTCGTCTACGTGCATGTCACGGAAACCTGTTGAAAACACTTCTTTTAAGACCCCACACATCTGCAAATGGTGAAATAAAACTTAATAACACAAGTGGGTTTAATAGATGTGGAGCCTTCAGGCTAATAGATGGAATAACAGTGTAGATACATTGTTGGCTTTTTCCAGCCTGCCACTCTGGGCTTGAATGTGAACTTAACCCCCTCTAGTGGTTGACATACAAACAGGGCTCGGCTGCTCAAAATGGAGTAAGTGTAACTGGCATAAAACCCTGGCATTGCCTGTTATCTCCTGAGCAAAAGGTGGAGGCCTTGCACAGTGACAACAGTTAGTAGACTTTTTCCCTCGTGGCTGCAGAGCTCGCCTGCGTAATTGCTGGGAACTTAATTTAATTTCACTTTTTACATACATGAAATTTGACCCCTGCCTTTAACCCACAGAAAGAATTTGGGAACAGTATGCTCATGCGAAGCAACTTGGGCTTCAGTGTCTCTCTCAAGAAATGCTTCGACGTGCGGATCAAGCTGCCACCATCAAGTGACTGAGTCGCCTCTCGGTTTTCTACAATCTGTAGATCAACACAACATGTCTGACCTTGTCTGGGCTTTTAACACAATGCATATGGCTGGTCTGGCACTACGCCGGACACTGAAAAAATCTAGGACATGCCGGCCTCGGCAGCACACACCCACACGCGGCACGCACCTCGGCCTGGTCGAGTTTACCTGGTATCGCCTTGGCCCAACGCACCACGGTTACCAGCTGCCTCTCCCCCAGCTCATTGAGGCTGGTGAGCAGGGACACGGGGCTGTCTGGCTGCGCGTGGTCGTGTCCCGCATTGACCACGGCCGGCTCGATGGCCTGCAGGACGCTGAGCAGGGAGAGGCATGAGCGCAGCGTCGGGGGGATGCTGAGAGCCAGAGCCTGGGACGCTGCTCGAGACACACAAGACGGAAAAATATCATCACATGTTTTACGGAACGTGTACAGCATTGACTTAGCGTGGAGCTCGTGGCACACCGACCCTCACTTTGAGCCATGACGGCTACGCTTCCCGGCTCAAAGAGGACGTCTCTCTTCCTGGCCCGTTCAGCTCTTTCTCCAGGCCCTTGTTCTTCCTCTCCGCTCCTCGGCTGTCCAGTTCCCTTCAGCCTGCGACCTAGAACACAGACGACACAGATGGGGAGAAGGCAAGAGGGCAACAAGGAGATAAGAGGCTTCCATTTCCAAGTTGTTTTGTCTCATTTATTACACAATACATAGCTGGAGAAATCTGGGAAAGAAACTGGAAGCGGTTCCTTATCATAACCAATGTGTCAAGGGTCTCCCGTCAGTGGCCACTGGCCAAGAAAATGCTCTTTTGGCCTTTGCAGAACTGGATTTGTTACATTGTATTTAAGCTAGAACATTTGATTAATGTGTTCTGATCCGATGCATGCAAGGTATCCAACCACCCTGACCCCATTTTCCAAACCCACGCCACACATACTTTCCTCCCTCGCTCTCTCACTTATCGTTGGCTTCTCACCTTTCAGGCTCATTCCCGACATGAAGCATCTCTTCAAGCGGCACGAGGCGCAGTTTTTCCTCCTCAGCTTGTCGATGGTGCAGTCGTTCCGGCTGGCACACAGGTGGTTCTGCTTACCTGGTGGTACAGAAAGAAAGAAACAAGGCCCCCCCGGGGGGTTTGAGGGAGGGAGTTCAACAATGCCTCGGCTTCCACTCAAAGTAGAGATATGCGAGTGTTGACTGATAACAAGTGAGTCAACCTCATAATGTCAGGTCACTGTGCCCTGCTTGCATGAACGGGTGGGCGTAAGAAATTAAATCAGCGTAATGAGCAATTGTGTGTGTATATGTGCAATCCCATGTGTGTGTTTGTGTGTGTGTGTGTGTGTGTGTGCGTGTGTGTGTGTTTCACACCCACCTGCGGCAGCCCTCTTGAAGAATACTTTGCAGCTCCCGCAGGTGACGGCTCCATAGTGGCAACCGGAGGCATCGTCCCCGCACACCTGGCACACTCTCCTGTCTGACAGGTACACACCTGGAAACAAGTCCTCATGCCTGGACACACACACACACACACACACACACACACACATGAATGAATTGGGCTGCTTTTTAGGATTCCAAAGCGGGCCCAGGTGCCACACAGTTACACAGTCATACAAATCAGAATGCAACAATAGGGCCAACAGGCATAGAAAAAAGCTTTTAAATCACCATGTCCTCAGTCGGTGTTAGGCCGCCTGTTATGACATTTGGGGAACTAATTCCCTAAATCTGATCCAATTACAGTAGTAGGAGATTTGACAATACAATAACAAAGTAAGAGATCTAAGAGACGGGCACACCTGTGGTTAAAGAACTGTTAGCCGTTATGTAAAAACAGGACGTTGTCTTTCATTCCAGACACGAGCAGGTGCTGTATCTCTTGTTTATAGTGACACTGGTGTATTACGTGGTATTAGTGGAAAGTTGGGGATAGAGTGAACTTTGATGCTGAAACGCAACTCGGCCAAGGCCGCCGGAGAGCACATGCGGCTGTTTGGGGGACAAATAATTGAATGCTGAGACGCAGCTGCCTCCGCAGCTGGACTAGGTTTTGGCATTGCGAATGGGTGATACAGAATATCAGATTTACTGCATGTGGATTAATTTTGCCTTGTGGCAAAGTGCAGTAATCCCCCTGTAGTAACATCAAGATATAAAGTACAAGAAGAACATGAAGGACAAGGGCAGCTTTAAAGTAAGATAATGGATTGAATGAAGCATTACATTTGAAAGACTTTAGAAAAAAGGGCCAAAGTCCAACAATGTTTCGCTCATTTAGACCAACTGTAAATAAAGCTTGGCAGACCAAAGCATGCATGGCTTGACACCAAGTTCAGCTGCATTTGTTGTATTACTGATTAATGAAATATGAGACTAAAATGAGTGGAATGGAAAGAGTGTCGCTCTTAACCGGGCTGAGCTCCTGACTTGGTGCCAATGTAAAACCAAGTCAGAGCAAATGATTACAATATGTTTTGATTTATTTATGATGTATATTATTTTACCTGAAACTGCGATCCGAGCAATCCATCCACACCGACGGCTCGGTCTTGATGGCGGACAGAGTGAACTGCTCCTGGGGAATCGCACATTGGTAACTTTCCACCTGGCCGTACCCTTGTGCCACCGCCGCCGCCGCCGCCGCTCGCGTGCCACCTTTGCCACCCTGCTCACCCTTGCTGTACCAGACGCAGTGGCATTCCCGTCGGGATCCGAGAGAGGCTTGCTCACAGTTACAGTATTTACACAACAACTCATGTTCGCCGGTTCCGCCTCTCTCTGGTTCGGATCGGCTGCTGTACGCGCGCCACACGCTCGGCGGGTCTCTGTACAGGTTCGGCCCGGCGGAGTACGCGGAGTACGGTCCCAAAGGTAAGAGCTCGTCCACCTGAGAGTGCGCTGGCAGCTCCGCATCCGGGCTCATGAACAAGTTGGATTCCTTGCAGACGTATCTGGATATCACCGAGTCGCGCGCGCCGCCTTGCGCGTCGTCCACGTCGCCCGACCTGAGCAGCTCCATGCAGCTCACCTGCTGAATGCCGTGGCACGCGTCTCCAAAGTCGTCGTCCCGCGGGTCTGCGCCGCTCAGCAGGCGCCGGCCGCCCTCCGGGTTCACGAGCCGAGTCGCTTCTAACTCCGGCGCTCGGCGAGAGCTGCTCTCCACCGCGGAGTCGAAGTCTGCGTAGGCGCCGCCGGAGCCCGGGTGCATGCTTTTAGGCGGAGAAGACACCGAGTCCAGACCCAGGGACACCGAGACCGCCTTGCTGAGCTCAGCCGTGGTCGCGCGTGCACAGGTGTCCGCGGGATTCAGCCGGTTCATTATTAGAGAGTTGGACGTCTCCTCCAAGTCGGACAAGCTCAGGCGAAAGGCCATCTCTGTCTCGCGTCGCGACAGTTTACAACCGCGCGCTGGTTGCTCGCGGTGAATAAATCAAACAACACTTCACCCTACGTGCCTCCGGTCGTGCTTCAGCGGTTATGAAATTCAGAGCTGTCGACGTCGTAGGTTGTTTCAGAGAAGGGACGTCCCGTCGACCTCCTGCGCGAATGAAGGACCGGATAACTTCTACCCCCCCCCCCCCCCTCTCCTTTACTCTCAAAGTAACCAGTGTCACTGCCCGTTGCGCCAACGGGAAAGAAAACTCACAAGTAAGGGTTTGAACTCTGTAACTTGACTTTGTACGCTGGCGTGTTGACGAGTCTCGCGAGAACATCCAGCTGGATACAATAACTGAGAGACGACGGTTCTTATCCACAACACACTCCCGGATAGCTGCCATGTCCTCCGCGCAGACAGTTCATTTTGGACTTAAACTATACTTACGTCGGGCTATCTCTGCGTGTTTGTGTCCGACGGCTGACTTCACAAAACACGGTAGCAATCGTTTGATAAAGTGCACATTGTCCTGCACAATAACTGACTTTTGAGAGAAATCTCATCTCTTCTTCTTAATGCTTTTGTTACCTATACATGCAGCGATGTGATTTAATAAAATGTATAATGTTATACAGTCTGCATCAGTGGCAATGTCACTTTTTCATCTGTGCATTTTTATTGGATGGACAAACATCTATTTGATTGCAACTTTTGAACAGTTTGCCTTATTAGGCACAGTCGAGGTGATGCGTTCTCGTTCACACAGACAAACGGCACATCCCATGGTTTCCGTGTGTATTTTATTTCTGTAGCGATAAACACATTTCTTAGATGGGAGTATCTTAAATGTCATCTCTCTCATGAATCACTGTAGATAGCATTGTCTTTAGTCGACACATTTGGAATTGCACGTGTTTGTAATATGATTTACAAGGACAACAGCAAACCTCTTCATACATGACAGCATGGTGACATTTCAGGTGGACCATGAATGTGTCTTTGTGTGTGTTTTGTTTCTATTTTGTTTCAGATGAAATGGCATTACAATCATGGACATTAAAGGCTGGGCAACAGTATAATGTGCCGTCCAGTGATGTCAGATTCATTTACCTATGCAATAATCTGCACCTATGCTTCTAAAATCTCTCCATGCATCCTATTTCATCATTTCTCCTCATCTTGCCTTCCGTTGTGCCAACAGCAGCCCCTCTCACATGGACTCAAATTCATCAATGCGTTGCTTGGTGTTGCCCCGACGAATCTGACGCAGGGTCTTGTATTTGTCGCGGCCTGCCTTCACATTGTCAGCGTGGATCAGGTCATTTGGGGTCTTTTTGCTCTCGTCTACAGCTCTAGCCAGCTCAGTGCTTAGGAACTGAAAGAGAACACAAACACACAGTGAATAATATCCTCGTTCCTCAGAATCTTTAGGAGACCATTCAGAGCCTTGCCCCTCTCCCATCACCCCTGTACTCCACTCAATCCCCATCTGAAAACACGCCATTGTGCATAGTTATTAAGTCCAGTTTTGTGTTGAGTCCTCTGTGCAGTACCATATCTTGTTTGGGCTGTGAGATAGAGACCGTTGTTATTTCATTCGTTACAGGCCTGGGTCTGGATGCGATTTGCGACTGGAATGAAACCAATAGAATGAAAATGTTCCCGCAACAATGTTTTATTATGCAGAGAGCACTTAGTTGGATAAAACACATATTTTGGTGGCAATTAAGCTGCCATATTTAGAGCAGAGTCGAATCCTCTATATGATTGTGTCAAAGGGCAACACAGCGAGTGTACCAAAACACTAAAAAAATCTCCCAGCAACAACAAAAGTATGATTACCCAACCACAAACTCCATGAGGTGGGACAAGGAAGTGGCAACCGCAACGCAGCTGGTTAATGGTAAGCTTGTAGCACATGTCGCTCCACACATCTTCTTAAGCCTCATGGGTTTATTACTAAATTCAACATGAAACAGTCACTTTTAAAATGATTATCCTAAAACACTTGTGAATAATTGAAGTCAGTGATCTAGAAATTATCTGTAAACAAGACCAAGAGTCTTCAGCTAGTGGCTCTGAAGCTCGGGCCCAGCGGTGCTTGGAGCTAAATGCTGGTGTCAGCACACATGTTCATAGTGACAATGCGATCAAAGTGCGACAGAGGACCTGCGAATTGCATTCTTTTTGCACAGATTTATTTCTATACCAAATAATTAAAATATCCAGCTGATGATGTGGCCAGAGGATTAAAGCATATATCAAATATTTGTCAAGATATATTTCACTCAAAATCAAATATGTCAACCTCATGGTGGCATTAGAGGAAATAGGTGATGACCAAAGCCATTGGGCTTTGGTCATCACCTCTGGACACCATGAATGCCGGCACGGAAATTTCATGGCAATCCATCCTGCAGTCGTTCAGACGTTGTGGTCCAAATGACAGGCCGACATTGCCATAGAGCCACCCACTCTTAAAAGCTCCAGGACAGCCCAGGGACTGCTAATCTCTATCTGACCATGACCTCTGACCCTGACGGTGAACAAGGGAACAGCAAATATAGGACATTTGAAAACATCCACTGAGCCTTACCTTGAGGTTTTTCTGCAGCCGCTGGTTCTTCTGGGCCTCTGTTACTCGTTCCTCCTCGCTGCGATCTCGGACCATGCCTGGAGAGGTCAGCTCGGCGCTGGCCTCGGCACTGCTCTCGTCCGTCTCGTCGTGCTCGTGCATGTGAGGGTGGACTGAGTCCTGGATGTGGACACCCATGAGTTTAGTCTTCAGCTCCTTTTTGGTTCGCTCCAAATCCGCTTCTACCACCGCCGCCTGTCAACACACACAAATTGCATTGAAGCTCTTTGGGTGGATATGAAAGTGCAGTAGCATACTAGCTTTCCACTTGGTTGACTCGCGCATGCTCAGACACTAACCCCTAGTTAGATGTTTTTTGTTCTTCAGTCAATCCTTTTCAATTATATCTTAACCTGTTGAAGATCACCAATGAAGGGAAAGTTTCCCAAACATGTTGTCCTCTATGACTTAATCGGTTTCTTAGCATTGTGTGCATCAGTCTCCATTGGTAATTGAAGAAAAAAACTAAAATTGTGTGTATAAGAAGATTTTGCATATACTTTGGGTGAAATTTGCATATGCAGTTAATGATTTGTTTGCACCAACTATGGCATCACACGGCTTGCTACTCGGGACAATGAAGTGACGTGAAGTTTATACAATCACAATTTTGAAAGTCTGATATACTACTCCATGGTGGACGCCTTGCTTCTACTTTCCCCGGGCCTAAAGCTCAGAGGTGTCAGACATCCCTTTTTGCTCATGTTTGATTCATCCTTTATCTCTCTCTCTCTCTCGTGGTTCTTTCATTAATTCTCACCCTTTCCTGCCATCTATTCGCCTCCTCGTCCTTTTTCTTCTTGGCGTCTTCCAGCTGAGAGATCTTAGAGGTAAGCTCTGCCAGCTCAGTGGCCTATACACACACGCACACAAATGGGAAGAGAGTTAAGAGTGCTCCTGATCTGAGGTCATTGTGCTCTGTGTGCAGGTGCTCGTGTGTGTTAGAGAGAACATGTGTGTGCGTACGTGTGTGTGTGCGTGCACTTATGTATTATGTGTCCTTTAATTTCAATTGGCTAAAAGTAGGAATAATTGGAAGTATACTATCAAGCTGAATTTGTGAATCACTTGATGACACCAATACCGTAGTTTCTAGCTTAAAGGTGGTATTGATCAATAGATATAAATATACCATAATGCGTCCTCGATCATGTAAATAAAATAATTGGAATGATAACTTTTTCGACTTTTAAAGTGGGGAAGGAATCCACCGTATCATTTCATGGATTCAAGTGGAATTGAATTAAATCCTGAATGCAGGTGTGCTTTCTTTTTTACCAGACTTTCCTGGCTCTTGATCTGGTTTTCAGACTGGTACAGCAGGGCTGCTTTAGCTTCCACTGCAGCTCTGCGGTCCTTGTCCAGCCGCTCAGCCTCCTCCTGAGCAAGTGTCCTCTCCTTCTCTAACTCAAGAGCCCTGCGAGTCTGCTCCTCCAGCTCTGAAACACAATTGCACCCGTGTGCAAAAAAACAATAATCATCCTACACATATTCCCAGATAGGCCCACACATAGTGTAAGCTTCATAGAGATCCAACGAAATGTACTGTGCGGTTCTTTTTATGTTTTTAAACAGGAGAGAAATACATAAAACTGAAGTTTGAAAAACATTTGTATTCAGAAAGTTGCCAGACCATCTTGAGCTCTCTTTGTCTGCTCTTCAATCTGTCTCAATCTCTCCATCAGCTCCATGGTCTCACGAGCAATCTTCTCTGTTTCCTTCTCAGCATTTTCTCGCTTTTTTTTCTCACTCTCGAGCAGAGCCCTGACAGGAGAATTGTGCATAAATACACATCTGAAAAAAGACCTAGATCCCCTGACAGTTCTTTCTTAAAAGCAGAGAGAACACACTGTAAACTGTAAAAGAAGAAGAAAAAAAAAAGCCTTCTTTATGTCCTCCTTCCTCACCTCTCCATCTGTCTCTTGTTCTTCTCCTCCCTGGCCTGGGCCTTCATCTGCTGCACCTCGATGGTGTCAGGTTTACGTCTGCGCATGTACAGGTCGTGATTCCCCATACACAATGCCAGGATACGTTTGTTGATGCGAAGACGCGGTACGTAGAAAACAAAGTCCTTTAACACAGAAAGAAAATCAGCATTCAGGGATTTATGACACACAGTCAGATGTATTTTACAGTTAAGAAGGGTTGCTTTTGTTTGAGAGCATGAAGTCAATTTTTCGTAACAATTGGCTTTCCGGAGAGTCTGTGCATGAAGGCAAATGGAAGTGTCAGGCCAAATTCCTGTTTGTGAGTGACATCAAGGTGCAGCTGCTGTCATTATAGTATTTGTTGTAATTTACACATTTGTACAAATGGGAATTTCACCAGTAACAAATATATGAGATTCTCTCGCATCTCCTGTGCATAGTCGCAGAAGAAAAATATGAATAGGCATATCTCTGAAGAAGGACTTGAAGAATAGTTGTGAAAAACTGAAAATTACTAATGCTGAAATAATGAGTACTACGTATTCAACCCTAAGCACTGGCGAAGGAGCAGCTGTTTAATCCCTTCCACATGAACCCATGATTTTGAGTTTGGCTAAAATAAGCTCACAGATCAACATACCTCGACAAAGTCTGATTTTTGGTATGCAGAAATAATTTTCCACTAACTAAACATTAGTCATGACATGCCTCTCCATAATGTTGTTGTGCTGTTGCATACCGGAGCTTTCTTGTCGATTGGTTTGATGAGAAACTTCTTGTCATTGAAGGAAATGTTTCTAATCTCACTCCAGGGGAATCCAATCTTTGGGGTCATCCTGTGAAATGTTGGCACGGTTTTACCACATTAGTTAACTTGAGCTTGCCATGTTCTTTACACACAATTGAAACATAATTATGACACTGAGGAGCAAAGAAAATGTGTTGGTGTGTTAGCATGCAAAGCGTAGATGTGCTTTTCAGTCTGTAGGGGATCTTGAAGGGATCTTGAAGTCATTACTACTCTTCCTCTGGGGACTACGGGTATCTGTATCGCTTTTGATCACAGTCCATTCAATTATCGTTGCAATATAAAAAAAGAGAGGGGAAAAAGTCAACCTCATTGTGATGCTAGATGGAAGGTCAGGGCATCAACAAAGTGAGTAGTAGTTGTCCTCTGGGGACCATGAATGAAGTAGAAATAACATCCTAAAAGGTTTGTCAGAGACATTTAGAAAATGCAGCCTACTTGTCCTTCTTGTCATAGATGTTCAGCCCCAGTGCGTCCACTCCCAGCCACAGCTCGGATCCTTTCTTGTTCTTGATGTTAAAGTAGTTGACCCCGTACATCTCCAGATCCTGGGCTATCTTGAGGTACTCCACCATGGCGTCTTCTCTGTGGTGTGGAGCAATTTAATGAGCGACAGAACACCTGCTTACAAAAAACAAAACATGAATGGCTTTTTTGAAGTAAGACTGCAGTACCTCAGCAGTCCCTTGTGCTCTTGATGCCACACCTGGATTCTTTCCTCCCACTGATTTCTATTCAGCTTGTGCTGCTCCAAAACCCTGGATTGGATCAGTAAAGAGGACACAGCGGTTAGAATGCAGATGGCTGAAACTGGAATTAAGTTGAATTTTGGTGAACATAACCAAAGGACTCTCAGTGCCTCTGTGGCAGCAGCTTCTCTCTTGCGAGGTATCCCGAGACGTGATAGTCTTTCCGGTAGTCTCCTTGTTTGACCTGGACCGCATACGAGGCCAAGAGCACCGCAGTCTCGGGTGGACAGTAGATGTCATCGTTTAGGATGCATTCTTTGACCTAAAACCCAGAAAAAAGACAGAAAGGTCTACTTTAACACACAACTCCCCAAATGTTTTATGATGCTGGTGTTATTGTTGATGCGGCTCACAAGAGAGAGAAACCATATGTGACCCTCTTTAGTGTGCATGCACTCCCTTAGGGGAGATCCACAAGGGTTGATGGGATCTGCATCAGTCATCATGGAACCCCCGCTGGTCATTAAGACCGTTTTAGTGCTTTGATTGAGAGGCCTGATTTATCTTTGCACTTGCATAAGACAGCCTTAATTACATTCTGATATCCACTTTGTCAAGATTCTTAATGTGTGTTTAACCGATTCCTATTGTTGTTTGAATATGAATCTTGCGCTCCTGTTAGCATACATCAATATTAAATGTGTGGGTCTTGCTCCTTTTCATTTTACATGAATACAAATCGAATGAAATACAAATGTTTCAGGGTCGTAAATATACCCCTTAATAAAAACCATATGTGTGTGCTCATCTCCGACCTGCAGGAAGAAGAGGCGCTGTGTTGCCTCCTGGATCAGTTCATCCGTGACATCCTCTGGGTAAAACTTGGCCCTGAACTTAATCAACAAAGGGTTGTCTCTCTTCACATCTTGAGCCGTCACCTGGGATTGGCATCCCGCAGCAGAGGGATGCCAGAATGAAGAAATACATACTAATTAGCCTCAATGGGGACAACAGTAGCATCACCGAAACCATAAGCTTGACATCTTCATTTACATCAAGATGTTGGGGGAGTCAAAGTTATGCCCTCAAGGGATGTAAAGCTCACAAACAGACATTCTCCTCACCCTCTTGTTCAGCTTGAGCCAGGTGGAGAAGCCTTTGCTGTCCTGATACTGGAGGCCAAAGAACCAGGTCTCCCTCAGCCCGATCGTCTTGACTATCTAGAAGTACCAATATGTATCACAATCACACACTTGCCCGTCAAAGCACCTGCTTGATTGTAATGCACAGTGTACCTGGTCAAAGAGCTGTTTGCCAGTCGTGCTAGGCAGGATGGCAAACTCCAGCTCAGCATCCATGGTTGTAACGCGGACATTTATCTGCCAGAGAAAAACACTCACGTTAAGCTACAGGAGGAAACAGAGCCTTGTTGCTCATTCATCAAGTGTGTCACTGGAGAAGCATCAAGGGTTAAGAAAGAGAAAGAAAAAGAAAAAAGCACTACCAATTCTGTGATCATTTAGTTTGTTCTTCTGACACAATGCTACATTCCTTGGCTCTTTGACAGAAAAATGACCAAAAAGAGTGTTCCTTACATTCTTCTGTTCAACCAGGAGCATCCAATCGCAAGAGGTTGGTGGGGACTATAATCAAAAGATGAAGCCCACAGTATATTTTAGACTCAGCTGAGAACATGGGGTTCATTCCATGATGCATGAGCATAAACGACTGGGTCAAAACAATGTTACCCATTTAGCGTCAATCTGGAATGTTGGTATCAAACCACATACACATATCTGCAGTTGTTGAGACTGACTTGTACAACAGGAGAAACAAAAGCAGAATAGAGGAGAAGTGGATGGCTTTATTACTTGTACACTTTGCTGAGATCAATAAAACAAAGCAGGCGTTCATTAGTGCCCCTAATATCCACCATAATAGTAGTAACAATGTTGTACAACTGTTGTAAGCCTTGCTGATCATCCTCTGGAGACGGACTGCGTCGGTGCATATTTATGAACACAGGAAAAGAATGCTAAGCTTTGGTTTTGTTTATCTAGATAACGTGACGAGACACATTAAATCCAGGAACAACAAACACAAGCAATTAGAAACATCTGGCAGCCGGGCATGATATCGTCACATGTAGTCGGATAAGAATTATCTCTTACGGTTCGGAGCTACGGAACAATACCTCCTGGTAGCTTTTAAATAACAAAGCAGGTTCACAAGCTCCAGTCAAAACGCTACAGTTGCAATACAACTACTGCACGGATAAAACACGAAGGCAAATGAAGTTATTATAAAATTGAAGGGTAGCTACTTACAGTTGACATTTGTATTTTTTTTATTTGTAGGCGAAACCCTTCTTCAGAGAGGTGCTTGTAGCCTATTCTCAGTGGAGTCATATGAAACTGCTTGCAATACCGACAAGGATTATTACTGAATGAGAATGGACCATTGTGTTGCTCCCAAATAGGCTACGTCTCTCTGAGTTAATCCAGTGGCAGCCTGAGGCCCACATGTTTTGAGAGAGGCAGCCTTCATCTACTTTGGAGACCTTTCCTCTTAAGTTCATTAGGTTTTTACGACTGAATATAATTTATCTAGAACCCATTCCCAAACCTATTTACAGAGGTACACAAATTAGGCTTGGGCCTAACTCAGCACCTGGTGTTCCAGTGGCAGTGAAGGCGCCAGCACACTCTGCTAATCTAATAATCTGTCGAGTTAATGTTTTAAGCGCAAGTTATGGCATAAAGTGATTTTAGGGTTAGTGTGGTGTTCGGTTTTTAGGCCTGTCGCTAACTGCCCGACAGCAGAGTGTGATATAGCTCAGAGGGCTGCACTTTTAAATACATCCGCAATATAAATGCATTGCAATGTATACTTTGATTTAATGGTCGTAGCCTAACATGTTTTGTAGCTTTTTTCTTTCTTTCTTTCATTTTCATTTTGAATGTTTTATAGTATTTTGTGTGCTTGTGACTCACTTGTAATAACCTAATAGGTGGAGATGTGACCGTATGTGTCAATTCAATGTGACAGTGACAGGGAAAAAGGATACGTTACTCATTGTCGTGGCTGCCCAGCTGCGCGTGGCAGAGGGCTGTGCGTCGCGCGGGGCCACTCATCGCACGTAGCCCCAGGTTTCACGTTGCGGGCGCGTGCTCGTTTGCGCGTTCACGCCGCCCATTGTGTTTTCTTTTTGTGTTGTATTATCAACAAGGAGACCACCGTGGCCTTACGGGTAACCGAGCGGGACAGCTGAACGACACAAGGGACTCGCTGAAACCATGGCGGACGAACAAGAAATCATGTGCAAGTTGGAAAACATCTTGGAAATACGGTGAGACGTGCGGAACGGAACTGCGCCGTTGTCGGTACGCGTGGCTCGCAGTGATGAGCGGTGTCTGGGCCAACGGTAGCCGGCGGCCCCTTGACTTCGCTTTTGTTACTGAGCTAGCTGCTAGCTGACGTTAGCCCGTCTGCTGCGACGCCTCGGGCTTTAACAGGCTTTTCATATTCAGGCTGTAGCTCTCCGTTTCCGACGGGGGTTGGGAGGCCGTCACCTCAGGCTGAACGAGACACACGGACACAAACAAAGCTGTGGACGAGGTGCACGTTCGTTCCATCCGTGTGTCAACGATCCAGATGTGTATCAACAGAATGCCAGATGTGTGCGCCGCTAATTATTGATGTGGCTAAGCTAGCAGCGTAGCTAGCAGGCGTATCGGTCTGTCATCACCTGGAACGGCGTCTGTTCCCCCGGATGTCTTCTTCAGATGTGCATAACAAGTCACATTGATATATGCACTTCATACATTGTTTCATGGCTGAGGTCATTCTGCTTCATGTCAACGCAAAACGTCTGGGAGGTTATTCATAATTGTATGCAAATTCAAAGCACTGCATGGCCGATGTGGAAGAAAGAAAAGAACGTATGGTGTTTTAGATCTTTAGAAAACCTCCCTTTTTGTTTGCCTCTGTGAGGGAAACATCCTTGACAGCTGTTGTCTCTGTTGTCTGTGCCACTGTCTGCAGGAACAAGTCTGTCCAGATGCAGAAGATCAAGTCTCGTCTTAAAGTTGAGTTCGATGCTCTGGAGTCTGAGGAGAAGCACCTGAAAGAATACAAACAAGAGATGGATCTGCTCCTACAGGAGAAAATGGCACACGTGGAGGAGCTGCGGCTCATCCACGCAGATATAAATGTGGTGAGCGAGTCCTACGTTCAGAGATGGAGTGCTGCAGAAATCTCAGTCCAGACTAACTTCAAGTTAGCAACAGCTCTGAGAACAGAGATACTAGATCAAAAACACATAGTAAAAATATAGTAAATGCAATTTCAGTCCTTGTATTGTTTCCAGTACAAAACATGTAATGGCCAGGTACAACCACAAACAGCTTATACACAGCATATTCACTTGTGCACTTCTGAAATACCCATTTCTGTCCTCTCAGATGGAGAGCACCATCAAGCAGTCAGAGAATGATCTGAATAAGCTGCTAGAAACAACTCGGCGCCTGCACGACGAGTACAAACCTCTGAAGGAGCACGTCGATGCACTCAGGATGACTTTAGGCCTACACAGACTCCCGAACCTGAACGAAGAAGAGGAGAAGCTCTCCCTGGAGTCAGTATCCACACACACACACACTGTAAACACATTCATACTTGCGACCATGTTTTAGGTCTTTTTTTAATTTGTTTATTTGATAAGGGACGGTGCACATTAATATAAACATTTCTGTAAATGTGCCAGAGTTAGCCAAGAGGCTATTTTTCATCTGTAGTCCCAAGAGGCAGATGTTATGAAACAAACCTAAAAACATAAGATTACATATACAATGTACAAACACGCAAAATAAAATAAGGGAGAACTATGTTAAAATGGACAGAATAAAAACATCCATGTCAGAGACCCAAAACATAAAAGCATACAGAGTAAATTAAATATCCACAGACAGGTAAACAACAACAAAAGACATACATGCAGGTGGAGTGAATGGTCGACCAGCAAAGTCAAGACATACAGACCTAAAAACAGACAGTCAACAACTGACAGACAAACTGATTGACTGACAGGTGAGGACGGGTAGGAGCAGTTACAGTCTAGTGCTGACAGAGCTGGGTACTAATGAACCATTTCTATTGTGCTTTTTCACATATAAAGTGTCAATTCATGGCATGACATATGGTTAGAGTCAATACAACAGAAACAGAAAAGATGAAAAGAAGATTCAGCAGCTAGCAGATTATTAAGTATTCAATAGACACATCTGAGTATCGTGGCACAGCAGAACAGAATGTGATGCTATGTAAGCAGTAAAAAAACAAGTTGATATTGTGAACTGTGCAAAGCCCAACGGTTCTCAGGCTTGTAGACATAGAAAGCATATTGGTTCATTTCATATCATTTCATTTATAGGCCACTAGTATGTGTACGTTTAGCATACATAAAGAAAAGTACATTAAAGTCCCATAGAGGCTTCTGTATTACATTAGGATTGGTTCATACCCCCCCCCCCAAAAAAAATACAACATTTAGTGTTAACAGTACATACTTCAAAACTTAATTTTAACATGTTAACAGTTTTAACATGTTAGCAGTTCATAAAAAATTAACTTAATCCAGAGTATAATCTCAATAACATCAACAGCCTGAATTGGGTAAATAGCAGAGAATGCATCTGATTTCTGCCTTCAGATAAAAATGCCCTTTGAACACAGTACAAGTCACAAGTACAACATTGTTCAATAGAACACAAGTAATAGCAAACAGGATTATAAATAGTGGTTTACTGATGGTTCTGTAGGGGGGTGGGGGACAGAGATGCTCACAGTCCTTTTTGGCTGCATGACTCTAATTTAGGAATTCAAAGCCTGTACTGTAGGATCATGTTACTCCTTTATCTATTAGCAGTGTCGTCAGTATTAGTGTTCAAACAATACTGGAATTTATAACTTTGATACAACACCTTGAAAAATATTTCTTTGTCTTTTTACCACTTCATCATAAACACAATGGTCATGAATATTCATATTCATATAACATTCTCGGGCACGGTACAAACCCATCGTACCTAACATAACGCCCTGTGTTTTTTATATATATATATATATTTGCTTTTTTTCTAGTAATTCAATAAATAAATAAACAAACAGTATATATAACAAATAACCACATGGCTACTTTTGTATACTCCTGTGAAAATGAAATACTATAATTAATATATTAGTATTAGGTATGAGTATTTTCTGATTTTATTAAGAACTTTGGTGCAAAATGAATACAGTGAAGTTCAAAAGAAAAACATATTTGCAGCTGTACCCTGACTACGCTTACATGCAGACACAATACAGAGTAATCAGATTAAGACATTGAGTTGATTTCACAGTTTGATCAAAATGCTTAGAAAACATAACCTATTTGTACTCAACACGTCTTTGATGCGTCTTGGTGGTAGTGTGGAGGATATCTGATTGATTTAAGGCTCACTGATAAGTATCTGATCAGCCTTTTCAGAAAACTTTGAAGCTCCAGAGTTCAGTCGGTCATTCTTCAACAGTGGAAGATATTAAGATTGAACAGTTTTCTATGAAGCAAATTTGAGCCGGTGGCGACGACTAGTTTTTCTTCGTGATCGAGATTGTTTAATGGGATCGAGGCTGTAGTGCATGTTTAGGATTGTTGTTGAAAGTTGTTTATATATATATATATATATCATTTTAGACCCAGTTTGTCTGTAATGTTTCTACCAGTTGATTTAGGTCCCTTACTCACAGATTTTACTGTCTGGCATTTATACATGTGTTGTTATTTCTCACTTTGGTTGATAAAAGAGATATTTGATGTGCCATAAATTTCAAATGTCTTTACAAATGAAGAGCCCAAGTTGGGAGAACGTTTTGCTGGGCCACTGCTGCTCTGCAAGCAAAACACATTGTTGGCTTCTCCGTTTGGCCGCGTCCTCTTGTGAAAGCTCGCTGATGAGTTTGCTTGGCCAGGTGGTCGGTGTCTCTCTTTTCCGTCTCGGGCGGTGTGCTCCTCAATTTCCCCTGAGTTTACAAGATAGTTAGAAAGTTCTGACTGGAGTATTACTTCAGTGCATTTTTCTTCGTTGACGGAAGCATGACACCTGGGAGATGTTAAAACATGCACATTTTTGGTGGAAATCTAATTAAAAACGAATTAACAGTAATGACACTTAAATCACAGCACAGACCTGGGGGGGGGGGGGGGGGGGGGGGGGGGGGGGGTTTGGGCATATTTTAAGATATGCCCCTGTAGTAGCAAACAGATCTAACTTGCCCTTATTAAGATCATTATGAAACAGAATCCATATCTAATCCCCTTGAAATGTTGACATGAGTTTGTTGGTGCTTTAGTGGACCATGGTCACAGGGAATACAACCCATTCATTTGTCCTGTTAATGCTCTACTCTATTGCAAGCCTATTTTGAGAGAAACCAGAGAGCCTAAAGACACGGGATATCACTTTTTTATTTTGAAAATGAGCCAGAGGCATAAAGTCCAAGGCCACATTTCTTTCCCAGCCCTCCACACTCAGTCACACTCGCATGGGAGCAGACAAGCACTCACAATGAAAGTACTTTTGCTCAGAGTACATATAAAGGGGATGTGTGAGATTGGTGATAATGTTCTCCTATCTTAGCCCCCTTTTTATATTTGGTTTTGCCGCTCCACATCTCTTGGTACACAGAGTAGATGGGATAATCTCAACTGTGATATGATTCATAAGCTCTAAAGAAGCATCACACCTAGCCAGGTTTCTCTTATTTTTTTCTTTTTCAAACAGTTACTTTGAGAAGCAGAAAGCAGAGTGGCAGAAGGAGCCGCATGAGCCCGCCATCCCAGAATCCCTCGCTGCTGCTGCGGCGGCAGCACAGCAGCTTCAGGTTTCCAGGAAGCAAGATGCACGCCAGACGGCCACCTTCAGACAGCAACCCCCGCCTATGAAGGTATTGCTCCGACTGACCGAAAATAGCCGCACCCGCTAAAGAAAGGCATCTTTTTTTTCAAGTTTGAGTATTTGTTGAATGGCCTGAACTATAAAAACAAAGCTGCAGTTCAGTTAAGACCTAAGTTATAATTCATTAAGCTGCACTTTGTGGTTTGTTTCTGTTGTAAAAAAGCTCTGAATTTCCACGACGTAACCGGCTCCTAGTTGTGCCGTATGTAGAGAAAACAAACTCGGACACCACCCCAACGATGAATAAAGAAAACGATAAGCCTTAGTCAGGCACACCCGTATACCACCTGACAAAGATGCTCATCTTCACAGCACAGCGAGGAAGACATAATGTGAAGTGATAGCTCTAAATGTATTCGCCCCCCTCTCTCCAGGCCTGCCTGTCCTGCCACCAGCAGATTCACCGTAATGCTCCCATCTGCCCACTGTGCAAGGCCAAGAGCCGCTCCCGCAACCCAAAGAAGCCCAAGAGGAAGCCTGATGAGTAGATCCTACTTTACCTTCAGCTTCAGTCGGGTTCAAAAGGGACCTGGTCCAATACACTGATCTAAGATCAGCCATGTGCATCACAATGTATGGCTGAAATCACAGATTTGTGCTTCAGGACAATTTCCACAGTCCCAACTTTACCTTTTTTCATAAACTGTCAACTGAAATGAATGCAGAATCTGTAAATGTCCTCATGTTGTTTGGTTTTATCCGTGCTTTGATGTTTATATCTAACTGTATGACTTCGGTAGTAGGTTCACTAGCCCTTAACCATGTAACTGCAATAATGCAAAAAGGAACTTGATAAAATGTCTAAAGAATTTTGCCCATGTTGCTACTGTTTTAATTTTTTTCTTGCCTTAGATATTGTACTGTACTTTCAAATCTTTTGCAATGCATGCGTGCTTCCATGGCTGTCTGTCGTGTATTTTTTTTGTGCCAATATATACATTGGATAGGTATAATTGAAGTTAAATAAAACACAATGTTGTTTTAATGTTTACAGTGTTCACGGGAGAAAAAGAAAAGGAAAAAAAGGCCAGACTCATTGGCTCTGAACAGTGTTGTGTTTAACTTTAATACAGTGATATCAAATAAATGGCTGTTTTGTACTAACCTTGTTAGCATCTAGTCTTTTTTTTTTTTTTTTTTTTTTTTACACTCAAAACAAAAGGCTATATATTTGTTTGGGTTATTTAGCAGCGTGAACGTAAACACAGCTGTGGCTGAGTGGTACCGCCAGCATATTGATTAGTGTTTATTCCGCGTGTCAAAATAAAGAGCCATGGACATGTTTGACCCCACCACAACACTGTCCTCTTCATTGTATTAGTACTGTGCCATGGCTGCAGCTATCTGCCTGAAAAAGGACAGCGAGGTCTTTCTAAATGAGTTCCAGTTGCTTTTTTGTCAGGGTAACCCCTCATTTCATCTGTTGCCAGGGCAACTCCACGTTCCTTAGTCGTTGCTAAGGCAACCCCAGGTTGCTGTGACCCACACATCTCTACCGAGTAGTTCCTCCCGGATCCAGCTAGGGGCATCAACGGGACCCCCACCCAAAGGTGCACTCCTGGGACAGAAAAAAAGTGGGATTTAAATCACGTGAATCATTCTGGACAACTGATACAAATATTGTTGGTCAGCGAGAGACTGTCTGTGTGTGTGTGTGTGTCTGTGTGTGTGTGTGTGTGTGTGTGTGTGTGTGTGTGTGTGTGTGTGTGTGTGTGTGTTTAGTCTGCCCTTCAGGGTTTGGAACTGTAGTTGTGTCTTCTTCCTCCTGATAAAACTCCTCAAGGCCAGAGAAGCCTGCTCCTGCTCACACACGCAACAGCCGGGACCGTGGAGCTCCACCTCCGCAGTCTGCGACATGACAACACGGAATTAGGCGTCATAGTAACCCCACCCTCCTCAGCATGGCCACAGCAGCAGCAACAACAACAACAACAACAACAAGAAAGATACATGGAAATGAGTCACACGGGGAGAGTGTCGCCTGACCCGCGCCATCTTCTCCTTGAAGGTGTTGAGCCTCAGCAGTGAGAGGAGTTGAAGCGGGACGGTCTGGACTTCGGGACCTTGACATATGAGCTCGTGGGAGGTTCGTGCGGTCTCGCGCGCCGCACAGTCTGGGAGAGGGAGGGGCCATTTTCTACGGTGTCTAAACTCGTCCCCGATATTTTGTCCCTCGCCGGAGAGCCCCCCCCCCCCCGCCCCGCGGCTCCTCCACGCTCCTCCTCCTCCTCCTGCTGCCGGAGGTGCTGCTGTTTGTGACGGACACGAGAAGTCACCCGTCGGCAGTGGTTCCTCAGGGCTTCCTCTTCCTCCTCCGACATGTTGTACGAAACACAGCGCGCGAGGCTTTTAAAACATCAGCCTGCATCCCATAACCCGACGATAACGTTTAGTTGGTGACGTAACATGAACCCGTGGGGGGTAATAAAGCCTAGTATCGAAACCAACAGACGTTTGGAGGTGAAACATTAACAGACCATAACCTCTAAACAAAGTTCATCTTCACCAGACGGTGTTTACACGCCCTCTTCTTTTAGTGTTTATGACAGCTGCACTTCCTGCAATCAGCGAACTACTCGCGCCACCTCGTGGTGGACACGGGCACAGCACGGTATTTTGCACGTAATGCAAAGTCATTCATTTTTTATTCATTGAATGTAGTGAGAATAATCACAATCACAAGTGCAAAACAATGTGCAATACCAAATATTAAATGTGAAATATTTAGACATACAAATGTGCAATATAAAAAAAAGTATGTCCTTCTTCATACATGGTTGTGTTGATATATTTTCTCTTGCCTGAATATCAAACAGTTTTTTGTCATGTTAATGAATCTCTGCTTGTGTAAAATATTCAGCGTCAGTTTTATTAGTTTTGGCGCACTTTACTGTGCATGCCACGGCTTCATTACCAACTGCTTAGATACTGATTACAAATATATGCCAATATAACTGCCAGTCATCAGGTCTTCATAAAGATGTTATGGTAAGCCTGTCATATAATCGCTAATAACCTTATACAGCGCTGTCACTTTAATTGAAGCTCGCAAATTCATGCTACATTGTGTTATTGATGTTTATAAGACATCGTTCCATTCCAGAAACTAAGAATGTAAAAGCTGTTATGATAGTTAGGAGCACTTCTCTATGTCATGATAACTAAGGTTATGGCAGTCATAATGTGCCATGTCACCTTTCAAGCACATTATGAACGCTGAACTTACAACACATAATGTCCACGACTTTAAATACTTTATGAACCTTGTTATAAGTTGTCATGCATGAGTATTAAAATATACAACCTGTTATAAAAAGTCTTAGAAATACATCATAATGTCTTAATATTGTGCTCATAATGCAATATAGACACAACATTCATATTAAACATTACCATATCTTCAAATCATATTGTACAAAAATGTAGATATAGGTTTAAGGGTAAGCACGCATGTTACAGTTTCCAATATTAGACATGCATACTTTTCAAAATGCAAAAGCAGATTCAAACACGTTGCCTTTATTACAATGAACCATCTCTATAAATAGTTTAGGTGCCAAGGTTCCAGATTACATCACTGTTTACATGATAGTGGTTGTTTATGTGCTTTTTGGAAAATAACAAAATGTCTAATATATATGTCAAGATGCTCCTGTGGAAAGGCTATCATATATTAATTTACCTTATTAACAATTCAGTCTATGTAAGGTTGTGCTCACTCAGATGGTACACACATCTGGTCTGGCTCATACCTGTGTTTTGTGTTGTTTCTTCCATTAACAAGCGGTGAACCAGCATCTGTGTTTGGAGCAGGAGGGACTTTATATGCTTTTATAAATGTTGGATAACATGTCTGTGTTTACCGAGGCTGCTAAACAAACCAGGGACTTGAAGGGAGGAGACGAGAACTGGAGCACAAGAAGAAAAACACATTCTGAAACTATCAAATTAACCAGTAGTAGTAGTTCATGTCGTGGTAGTTGTTGCAGTAATATCTGAAGTTGTGTTGTTGTTGTTGTTGTCGTATTTGTAGCAGTATGAGTAGTGATTGTTGTAGTTGTAGTAAAAAGTAAAAATGTCATAAAACTGTCATGGGACAATAGGCCATAAAAATGTCAGATGGCAATTCGAAAAGCCTTTGAGTCGCAGACGATACAAACAATACTTTACTATGGTTTGCTATAAAAATGTCACAGTATAATAAACCATTTGTTTAGCTGAAGCTCTGAGTAGTTAACCCTGAGATGAGGGAAACTCTGGGTTAGTTAACCCTGAGATGAGGGAAACTTTGAGTTAGTTAACCATGAGATAGGGAAACTTTGAGTTAGTTAACCATGAGATGAGGGAAACTTTGAGTTAGTTAACCATGAGATGAGGGAAACTCTGGGTTAGTTAAACCTGAGATGAGGGGAACTCTGGGTTAGTTAACCATGAGATGAGGGGAACTCTGGGTTAGTTAAACCTGAGATGAGGGGAACTCTGGGTTAGTTAACCATGAGATGAGGGGAACTCTGGGTTAGTTAAACCTGAGATGAGGGGAACTCTGGGTCAGTTAAACCTGAGATGGGGGAAACTCGGCTTGTGGGGTAACTTCAACTAGATCCGATTGTGAGCCTACAATCATGTCTCTTGATTTGTATATTCTACATGTCTATTGATTTAAATGTTTTTTAAATCTTAAACTATAATTTTCTTCTCAAGTTGCTGTGTTTTCACCCATCAAGCTGAACAAATATACCTAAAACGTCTTCATCAGTCTAGTAAATGATAAATGAATAAACAATACTGAATAAAACTAAATTGTGTTATTTCACACTTTTCCCCACTCTTACTCAGGCTTTTGTTTACACATCAATGTGCTGTCCACATATAGTTTACATGCCTAAATATATCTATTTAATCCACTGGATTCAAATATAATCTCTGCCTTTTAATTACCTGTTACCATGGAGAATTGTGGAACAGAAGCTTCATTAACGATGGCTTTTTCATTCAACTAAGAGTGAACCAACTTAGAGTTGATTCTGCAACCCGAAACACATGTTTCACATCTCAGGTTTGTATTTAGGTAAACCTGCTTTCTGAAACAGGGCCCTTATGTCAATGCCCAGGTTTCAGTAATAATAACAATACTGAACTTTATTATTTATTATTTTTTCTATATTTATTTTGACTACATTATGGTGTTTTAAAAAAAAAAAAAACTTTACTACGACAATTTTGTGACTCTTTTCGTAATTTATTTTGTGACTTTTTTCAACATACCCTACGATAACATTTAATTTAACTTTGTTGTTGCAGAAAGAAAGCTTTGGTTGCTGTATCTTCATTTGACGCTTCAAAATTGAGATCGGAGTACAGGCTTCAAAGCAGTTTGAAAGAGGCCGTAGCGCGTTTGGGGAATGTTCGGTAGTTTAAAATAATATGGGTACTTCAAAACGTGCACTTTCAGTGCATTTTGGTTCTTTAGATCTCGACTCGGTGGGGATGAGCTGCTCTGGTGAGCCATCCTTGTGATTCTCCAGCTGCTCCTCCTGCGTTTTCTGGAACAATGTCCTTGTCTATTACAGACCGTGTCCTATAATTCTGTGTACCTTCAAGAAGTTCACGACAAAGCAAAAGAGGCCACTGAATTTAAAATATTTCGTGCAGTTTCAATATTCAGCTAAAGTACAGCTACAGGACCCTGGTGAACAACATCTTGGTCTACAGAGAGGAGAACGATCTCATCCTCAACACAAACAAGACCAAGGAAATAATACTGGACTTCAAGAAGAACCCTCCCCCTCTACAGCCTCTCATCATTAAAGGGACTGAGGTGGAGAGGGCTGACGGGTACAGATTTCGGGGAATGCAGGTGACATCTGACCTGAGCTAGATTTCACACCACAGCCACAGTGAAAAAGGCCGCCGCCCTCTCACCCAGGCCTATGGAGGACTGATAGAGAGCATCCTCACCGCAGGCATCCCTGTGTGGTATGGGAACACCACACAGGCAGAGAGGAAGGCTCTGCAAAGAGTCATAAGGACTGCGGAGAGGATCACAGGGACACAACTTCTGTCCATGGACTCTATGTGTGTGCAGCGCTGTAGTAAAAGAGCAGAGGGAATCATTGGAGACTCACTTCATCCAGCTCACTCTCTGCTCAGACACAAACACTGCACATACAACCTGAGACATAGCAGAGCGGACAGCATCGGCACCCACAGGACACGCTTCTTTAAAAGCTTCTTCCCTGCCACAGTCAGACTGATGGCACAACAGAACTACTGAGAAATGCGCACTCCTTGAAAGTGTGGAAAAATGTGCAATACCACAATCAGTGCAATACCCCCACACAACCTTCCACCAACATCTGAACATGTGCAATATCCCCATATAACTGCCCCCTTCCCCCTCTTTCTTTCTTTTTACAAGCTAGGTACAGCACTAGCCTACTTACCTACTTATTATCTCTGCACCCTCCTTTCCTTTCTTATGTTTATTTTTGATAACCTGTTCCTGTACTTAATACTGTTAATACTGTAAATACTGCATACACTTTACCACTATGTACAGTGTGTCTTTTGTACAGTGTTGTTTTTAAAATATATTTTTCATTTTTCATATTTCTATTATTATTACGGTTACTATTATTATTATTATTATTATTATTATTATAGTGTGTTTGTTTTGTACCTCTGTTGACTCGGAGAACCCTGCAAAAATAATTCTGATGTGTCTGGACTGCTGGTCTAGGCACAGATGGCAAATAAAAAACCTTGAACCTTGAACCTTAAATTAAACACAGAGCAGGGAAACACATATCCTACCTCAGAGCTCCAGCACAGAGAAGACGTCCTATAAGTTGGACTGTTGAACGTTCCTCTTCTTCAGATGTCATCCAGTGAGGCTGCATATCTACACGTCTGACACATAAAAGCACCTGTCTCCATACAATAATACTACACTTTTATAGAATTTAGAGTAATATACTTAGCATTAACTCTGGAAAGTGGAAAGTGGCATACTGTCCATGTATACAATGACAAGGATTCACAGGATGTGGACACACACAAAGACTCTTCCAGACACCTGCGACACAATCTTTAGTTGCATTCATTTCAAGTTGCAGCACACATTCAAATCAACCTTTGTGTTCCCATTAAGTTTGTTCTTGATTAATTAGTCATTTTAATACAATTAAGCTTGAATGAATGTGTTTTCTTAGGAAACACTTAATTACCTATTTCTGTGACATTGAGATCCGACATCTGCGGTTTCCAACTATGTCATAATGGCTGATTCAATCAATAAGCCATTACTCTATGAATAATTAGTCATGAAATATGTTGTCCCACCACTTGTAGAAGATCTTAATGGATGTGACTTTGTTTTGGTTGTTGTTGTTTGTTTGTTTTTTAGTCTTCCTATTAATTAACTGGACCGTGACGGCCCGCCAAGGCACATTTTGTCCAGCCCCAGTGTCATAATAAATCAAAAGTATTTTTACACTTCTCAACGGGTGGCTCAGTGAAAGTATTTATCATTTCATAACTGTGTGTAAAAATAGTCCTGCATTCCAAATGTTTCTTTAGTTCAGGTACAAAAGGTACTGCCATCAAAATATACTTAAAGTATACTCATTATACAGAATGGCCCATTTCAAATAATATATTTACGGAGGTCATTTTGGATTGTAACTGATGGTAATGGTGGAACCCATTTTAACTTATTATACCTAATAGTTTGGCTACACACCACTTAATATTATTGTCAGTTGATTTATATTTTAAGAATCTGAATCTGCAAAGTAGCCTAACTAGAAATCAACATTATTCAAATTACAATATTTCCCTCTGAGATGTAATGGAGGGAAGTATAAAATGACTCAAGAAATACTCAAGTAATTAACTCAAAATTATACTAATGAGTCTAAATGTACTTCCTTACATTACACCACTGCTGGAACCCGAGCACAAAGTCCTTAATATGGATCTCTCCTCTTAATTTTGTACCATAATGACACATTTCACTTTCAAATGTACATCCTGTTCCTGGGGAACATGTAGAATGATAAAAAAAATGTTTGACAGCTTCTCAGAAATCTGTTCAGGTCGAGTCTGATTACGCAATTGTTGAGGAAGTGCACCGGAGCGGCCTCTCACTTTGGCACCTATGATGATGACGAGTGTTATGTTTTTAGGAAGTGAGGGATCCCACTTTTGCTCTCCGTCCTGTCTTTAAATATCCAACTCAACTGCATTGCGTAGTTCTTGTTCGGCCACCGAACCTTCGCTGCAGCGAAGAATAAAACCAACAAACACAAGTTCTGTGTTCTCAGAAGTCCTCATTTCAGTTTAAAGAGACTTCCACGGATAATAACAACATTTCCACCACACATGCCACCCACCATAGTTTTATAAAGTCCAATAGGAAACACTGCTTTGGAATTGGCATACACTCAGACCTCTCAGATTTATTTTAGCACAATAATATCTAGAATGATTACAATAATCACAATGCTATAATGAAATGGGTTACAGACCAAATGGAGGTTAAACAGCCATTGGAGAAACTTAACTCATATGCCATTGCTAGCATATGTTCGCCTGCTAAAATAAAAGTTTCTGCTCAACAAGAGCAACATTACAAGCAGTTGGTACTGTAATGTGAGGTTGTGACAGAAAAAGTTGCTTTACATGCTTTAAATTGGCCAAAACCAATAAAATGCTGAACATGTTAAACACATGGAGATGTATTACCTTAAAAAAAACATATTTAAGCAAGAGAAAATGTATCAACAGAATCATGTATGAAGTCTGTGCAGTACATAACAAACCTGCAAAGCGTCGACCATTAGCAACACGCGCGTTAGCCATTTAACTTCAAGCAGCTTTGTAATTTTAACAAATGAGTTCCTTTAACTCCTCAATCTTACATTAATTGTGAGTCTTGTGTTTATTATCAGCTGATGTTGCCCTCCTACCCAGCCAACACTCCCTTTTCCCCTCATGATAGGCTAGGGACTCATCCACAGGTGGCCGTGGTTTTCTTACAAAATCACCATAAAACGTCCTTTTTCCTTCTCACAAAAATCTTGACCTCCATATATATATATATATATATATATATATATATATATATATATATATATATATATAGGGTTTAATGAAGTTACAGTTATACAATGTCTATTTGCAGCCGGGTGGGAATAAGCAGCCCGTCGGCTTTCTGCTAAGATGAAGGAATAGTAGAAATAGTAGTACATAAACTCCTTGGTTAGGTTTAGTAAACATATACTGGGTCGGGTGCCACTTGCATAGGTCACTGATCTCGGGTCAGGTTCCAGGTGCATCTAAAACACGTCTGTGTTCTCCACATCTGATTGTTTCACGGCCGTGCACTCAAATGGATAAATGACATGAACTCCCCGTATTTGTGTGCCAGGAATCTGGACTCGTTGTGCCATCTGCTGCTAAAAGAATGTGATGTGTCACCGGCTGGACACGGAGCGGGATGAAGACATGGGTGGGGATTGAAGAGGAACAGCTGACTGGCCGCTCCTGGCTGCTCCTGACACTGACACCTACTGAAATGGCTGCTTTGGAGGGGGAGGGTATTAAAGACAGAAATACTTGGCATTTTTCGTCTCTGCCCCTGATGCCTTGGTGCGAATCAAGGAAACAGGTGATAGCGGGGCACGTAGAGGCAAACTAACGGACGTTCTCATTGGTTGGTTGGCTTTTTCGTCACAAAGGGGACACAATGTGTGCCGTTGTGTCTATAATACCTGTTTGAATAAACAATAAGTGGAGAATTACGCTCCTCAATGCCGTATAAAGACACACAGAAGTCTCCATTTCGTTTTGAGTTGTTTATTTCCGGACACACTCGCCAATCACCGACTGAGTGTCACTCTGGTATCGCCTTTCTAATTATAACCCTGAGCTCTGGACTCTCCAAGAATGGAAGTTCAGCCAGGCCCATCTGTGGCCTAAAATTAGCCCCCTACCCCCCAGAAAGGAGCTCTGGTCCCCTCTGTCTGTTAACACACACACCTACACACACACACACACCCTACTGCACTTTTCACAACTCACAGCTCCTGTGGAAGCATCACACACTCCTTGGAGGACTTTTCTTTTCCTTCTTTCTTCCACGTGACTTATTGTGGAGTTTTAAACGTGTTTAATTTCTCTTCGAATACCTTTTTTGGGAAAAGCCAACAACTAGTTGAGGTGAGTGTCTTGTTGCTGTTGCAGCCTTGTTTCCACTGAGCGAGTTATGTAAAGTCTCTACGTATGAAATGCACTCTTGTGTGGCTTTGATTTAAGCTGCATCGCTGTGATTTGTCCGACGTGAAGTAACTGTGTCATGTAAACAAACTGCATCGTCTGAATGGTCACGGAAAGAAGTCATTCCTTTTCTTTCACGTAAGAATTCGATATGTTGAAAGAAGAATCCCACGCCTCGCAAAAATAACCCAAGATGTCAGCTGTGCATTTGTGTTTGCACGTATTACCGTCACTCTCTGACATTGTCGCCATGGCAGATGGAAGGGCTCTGACTCGCCGCGGCCCGGGGTTACATCATGGTTCTGGGCCAAGCTGTCAACATGAGTTTGATGGACATTTCGAAGATCTTCTCCCTGCTGCAGCCGAAGGAGGAGGATGAGGACAACGAGCAGTGTCAGGCCTTGAACAACGCCGTGGGCGCCGACGACGCCACTCTGCTCTCCGAGCTTCTGTCTCAGGAGAGTTACAGGGGGTCTATCAATGCCCGGAGCGGGTGGGGGGTCCCGGTAACCCCCTTGCGCAGCGCTGCTGCCCTGGGACACCTGAGGTGCTTGCAGTTGTTGTTAGAGCACGGCGCAGAGGTGAGATACGGAGAGAGCGCTCGGTTGTACAACTTGCATGTGAGGACGGTGAGGATGGACCTGGAGGGGCCTGCTGGTGGGCGTAATGGACATATTAGTAACCCAAATTATGTACTGCACTCGGGCATCACACATTTTATTTTGGAAAGCCCCAAAAGGTTCCTACATCATTGCTGCAGGTCTTTTTCACCTCTCAAAAAAAAAGAGTAAGAAATTAGATTCAATTAGATGCATTAAAGCTGCACTGTCAATATTTTAAATAAACAATGGATCAAATGGTTAAGTTTAATATGAAAGGGGGTCACTGGCAGTGACAAGTACACACAAAGTTATTACCTCAAGTTCACCTCCGTTCTCAGGAACCTCCGAGTGTCTTTTTTGTTTTGCATCATCAAGGTTGTTTCCCACTATTCCCTCTTACCAAACAGCAAATTGACAATGTTAGAGATTAGTGCGGGATATAGTGGATCATTTAGCTGCTAATAAGCAGGATATTTCCCACAGGAGTTGGGGGAGATCGAAGCAGTGTTAAAATGAGAGCGAATATTGGATTTCAAGTCATGAGATAAATAAATAAATACAAATTGAGAGGCGAAGATATGTCAATGCCGTGTGATAATTCAGCTGTAATGATACGTCCCCCTTGTTACGACTTTGAATCCAGATCGACAGCCTGGACGTGAAGGCCCAGACGCCTCTGTTCACAGCCGTCAGTGGGAAACATCTGGACTGCGTGGTCGCCCTGCTGAAGGCCGGAGCCGATCCCAACGGCAGCCAGTACAACAACTGTTCCCCGGTGTTGACGGCGGCCCGCGAGGGCGACGTGGACGTGCTGCGGGAGCTGCTGCGCTTTGGAGCCGAGGTGGACGCCAAGCCCAGGGTCCCCGAGTGGGCCTCCAATGCCACGACCTGCAGAGGGGCCCTCTACATCTCGGCCGTGTACGGACACCTGGGCGGCTTCAAGCTGCTCCTTCTCCACGGGGCCAACCCCGACTACAACTGCACAGACGAGAAGGTGCTGGCCCGGATCAAGCAGCCGAAGACAGTCCTGGAGGTGTGTCTGCAATACGGCTGCGGGGTGGAGTACATCCAGCTGCTCATCGACTTTGGGGCGGACGTGTTTCTGCCCACGCTGATCATCGACAAGACCACGAAGCAGAACGAAGCGCTGATCCTGCTGCTCAAAGAGAGAGGTGAGACACCGGTCCCCGGTTTGGTTCCGTATGAGTGTCACAGTGTTGATCCACCTTTGTTTGTCTCTCTCTCTGCTCCAGTCTGTCCCAAAACACTGATGTCTCAGACTCGGCTGGCAATACGAAGACGCCTGCCCTTCGCCGATAAAGAGCCCGCCATCGACATTTTGGACGTTCCTTTGATCCTGAGGAACTATTTGAAGCACGAGACCTCTGAACACATATGATGCTCACCGTGGCATCAGAACAGAATGGCCAGTGACAATTTTTTATACCTCGTTTCTGATGACTGTATGATTGATTTCTAGCTTTTCCCGACCAGTACAAAAGGTCACTGTACTGTCCCAGTTAGTGCTTTTAAGTCTTGTTTTTATTATTTACGGATGAAGATTGAAATGTGTGTCTGCAAAATAGATAAATAACTTTAGATGGAAATAATATTGAAGCTCTACAAAGATGAACATCCCAAAGGGCTCCGTGTTGGAAACTCTGCCGTGTCCGTTATCATTGTAGCACCGTGGTTGACCACTAGAGACCACAGTCATACTGCTTAGTAACTTTCATAGTACCTCTTTGCCTCCCCTCTAGTGCTGCTCTCCTCACATGTACCCTTACACCATGAAAGATTCATAAATCCAGACACATCTGGACTCGTGTGCACACAGACTGTCTGCATCGCACCATAATGTGGAGCCTATAACTTATTGATTACAGTATAAGCTCCTGTTCCTGGTTATAGATGTTTCCTTTGTGAGTTGCGAGACCCCCTCCCCCGATACCGTTATAATCTCGTGTTCGCATGCCCTTGGTTCTTTCCTCTTCAACACATCTAAGGAGCTAATGCGTCAGCTGTTGGGAATGGGGACCTGCAAACAGGAAACGATGTCACACAACAGGAAACCCGGCACAATGCTCCCACTCACACATTGACGCCTCGACACGCAGTTCTGTAGAGGTTTTATTTTCAACAAAAGTACAGCTATATCAGATATGGATTTATTTTTACAGCGAAGTACAACATATTCCCAGTGCTTCTGATTACATCAAAACATAGAATGTACATACAGTTGACATCTCCACGCTCCCATTCACAGTTTCTGGATTGAATAGGCATTATTTTTCAGGTTTTTCATTTCTACAACAAATAATCAAACTCAAAAGGCCAGCAAGAAAGAAAATGACAAATGTTTGCATATGGTGACAAAGGATATGGATACTGTGAGTACATTTTTCTGTGTTAGGCAAAAGATCCAGACCTTAACTAGATGGTAATATACAATGAATGCCAGTCTTCCGATTACCTTGTTGTCATTGAACAGCACACCAGCATATGGCTCATTGAAGACTCGTTTGTACCCGGACTATTCTGACACAACACTGCGAGGAGTTCCTAAATGTGAGCGTCACGCACACCCTGGACTAAAAAGGAAAACATAAATCTGAGCAACCTCTGATGCATCTGACCGACAGTCTGCTAAGTTGGCTGTCTTGGTTTCATAAAAGGAAATAGAAAGAAAAGAAAAGAAATCTTCCACACAGAACGCTGTCCTCTCAGTTCTCAGCACAGGGTCAGAATGATAATTATATCATAAGAAATAAAAAATAATGTGCACATCCTTTTGAACAATGTGGCCAAAATGGTTCTGTTTAATACTTCATTCAATAAATACAAGTGAGGAATTAATGTGTACTGTCAAGTCATTGCACACTTTAAAGAATCATTTCTTAAGTAGAAACAAGAGCATGATATGAATTGCAATGAAGGACTGTGTGTGTGTGTGTGTGTGTGTGTGCGTCTTCAGGATTATGATTATTTTTAGCTCATCCCGAGAGGTTTCGCATTTATTCAGCTCTTCTGCTTGACTACAAATCTATACACAAACACCCATGATCAGTGCTGACTCCTATTTGGTTCACTGTTGTCATAGAAAAATGATACCCGTTTTTCCTCAGCGGTTAATGGATCTCCCAAAACAATAACCGGCTGTTTGGACCATGACAGTGCAGGTTGGAGTCAAAGAAAAGAGCAAATAAAGACTTCAGGATAAGTTTTCAGTTGGTAGTGCCCAATGTATCTGGGCAAAGAGAGCGTCAGTGCCTCTCCACAGTTCAGTCTTTCGATTCAGCACGAGGAAAGATGCATCCCCTCTACGGAATAAATAAAAACAGACGCTACAACTGTTGTTGTGATGTGTCGTGAGCAGGAGACGTGGTGGACGGAGAAAAGAGCTCCCCTTAGTGAGATGGCATGGGTCCACCAATGAAATGGTTCCGCGGTGTGGAAATAAAAATCCCATTGGAAGTTAAATGAAACTAAACAATCTGTCAAGAGTTGTCTAAAGTCTCATGCAAAATATTGGATGCCACGAGCATGCATTTACCTGGTACTGAGGTCTAACGCACGCTAGAACTGGAACAACATTCGTCTCCAACGCAAAATACCAATATCCAAATATATGATCTGTTCTTTTTACATTATTTACAGTGTGTAGCTGATAAAGGTAAAATAGATGATTCTTCTTTTGATTCATAACTAATGAACGCTAATAATATACTTTGAAAAGTGAAAACCTAGTGAAACCTAACTGGACTAATGAAAATCTGCTTCCTACTATATATTCAAAGGAAAGCATCTGTCAGCATGTTAAATATAACAATTAATAAGGAACTCTATGCAGTTTCTAAACATCTGAAATTAGAATTAACCTCTTTTTGTGCAATAAAGTTACCGCTATGTACGTGTGGTATAATATAATAAGGTGTGTTTCAGTCAGACGGCACAGTATCATATGGAAAAGGCCTGACCTCTAAGTTTCTGTCCGAGTGGATCTCATGCACTGGGGAACGAGGAATTCCCATTGTGTATGAGAGAGAGAGAGAGAGAGAGAGAGAGAGAGAGAGAGAGAGAGAGAGAGAGGGAGGGAGGGAGAGAGAGAGAGAGAGAGAGAGAGAGAGGGAGAGAGAGAGAGAGAGAGAGAGAGATGCAAGTCCCACTCTGAAGGGAAAATACATGACTAATTCAAATCTGCCTGTGAAACTGAATAGATAATCACTCGTGGAATGCTGGAAGGCACTGTTAGATAGCATCTCTCTTCTCCGCAGCAGAACGGGCCAGCAAGTGCGCATGATTGTGTGTGTGTGTGTGTGTGTGTGTGTTTGCCTGCATGCTTGTGTCTGTATGTCGGTGGCGTGGAGTAGGGGAATGGGGAGGGGGAGGGGGGGGGGGGGGGGGGGGGGGGGGGGCGTAGCACGGGACCTGTGGTTATCATGGCCTGGGAACCATATCTTTTTGCTGTGCCAGACCAGGGAATTATCTTCCAAAACAATCTCACTGGGAGCCATCTCTACAGACACCAGCAGCCAACTCACGCATTTCTCAACCTTCTTTACTGAAACAAAAACACAACTTACACAACGTACAAAGCCATTCTACGGTCTCTCTCTCCTTTTCTCTCCTCTCCAATAGGTTATAAGGCCTATAAGCAGGCAAACAAATGACATAGAACGATGTATAACTCTTTCATATCACGTTGTAGTGAATAGTGAAGATATACGATGCTATATCACATTGCACAAGTTGTCATACTGTATATGTACTGTCCCATCAGGTGATATAATTCAACACAAAACGTATACTTCTGTATCTGAGGTCAAAATAGGATCACAAACCACGGACTTGTGTGCCACTTACATTCCAACTGTAGAAAACAATATACCTTCATTTCAATTGTGTTTAGATCCTCTGGTTCCTACCATCTGTGTTCTCGCACACGGCAGCTTCGGAGACATGAGACATTATACACAACAATCTGATCCGGCCGCCGTCCCGTGTAAATCACTTAACAGGGCCGAGCTAACTGCCAGAACATGGATCAGATCTGGAGTGCCAAGATTTGAAGCTGCAGCCTTCAGAGATGCATGAATCTGTCAGAGGACACCTGCATGCTACAGATTAAAGTCACCTTTCTGCCTCCCCATGGTGGCGGCTCACACTTACTGCAGTGTACGTTCTTTCATAGCTGACTCACAACTAACCGCTATTTGTCGTCCTGTTCATTTAAACATATATTTATGTATAATTTAGTCTTTTGACCATTTCCCCTTGTGCTGGTTAAGGGTTTGTTCCAAATTCTCACAGTGCGGCGCGTTGGCGCCGCTCTGACTTAAACGAGGGGAAAGAGTGCTCCTCGGACCGAACATGTGCTGTGCTTTCTACAGAGTGAGCCACGCAAACATAATTAAGCCAACCGAAGGAGTCTTTGTTTTGACAGCTGACGTGAAAAAGAGATATTAGTTTAGACCTTGGCCAATGCTTCAACTTCTCTTTTAGCGCTCGGTGGATTTACGGAGGGCGTCTGTTTTCTCTCCAAACGCCCAGTGAGCTGCCAGCACAGTGCTACAGGGGTGGTCTCTGGGGAGAGAGGGGAGGGGCTCTGACACGAGGCAATTGGACCGCAGCACTGCCTATCTCCTGCTCCCAGACGTTTCATCTGAGCGCCAAAAGCTCTCTCGTCGAATCGTCGGCATGAGCGGTTATGAATACCCTGTCAACAGTGGTGAGTGAAAGGATGTAAATATTCTATTGATGTTCCAACTATTGATCTGTTCCCTGACCCATCATATCATGGCCGATGGCAGGTTTCCAAAAGAGTGGAGCTCGTCCTCCGAGAGCCACTGGCTCACGCAGGCTGAGCAGGTGGGTAGAGAGATAGAGAGGACAGGAGATGGATGGGGAGAGTGAGGGAGACACTGTGAAACGTCAGACCTGGTGAGGTGGGGGGGGTAACTGTATGTGAGCAGCTAGAGAAGAGGAACACATGGAGCGTTGAGAGTGAGGAGGGGATCCAGACGCAGACGTCGGTTGAGCGGAGATGGCCTGGCTGGTCTGTGATCAGTGGGAGAATGGGTCTAACTCTTTACAGGTCCTTCAGAGGCCACGGGGGGCCCGTCGTTATTCCATCTCACATTCAGAAAGTACGCAACAAGCAATCTCACATAGCAGCACGGCAAGATCGACACAATCACACCGCTGGGAACGGCCCCGCCTCGGCCCTGTGTGTTTCCCTCCAGACGATGGGACTCAAAATGGATTAATATGACAATCTAAATAACTCTGGGACATTCAGATGGCGTGAAGATGCAGAATCCGAGGGAAAGAGTTCATGACAGGCGACTCAGCTGGAAAAGCATGATAACTAAGAACGTTACTGACATATATGAATTATAAAGTTTTTGTTATTTTTCTCAAATGTTTGAAATCCAAGTCTTCAGTCCTCTTGCTGCTGCCAGTCACACGCTATATTAACAATGGTCCATGATTTCAAAAGTCTCTTCTGTGTGTGTGTGTGTTTCGTATTTTCTTCGTCACGGGACATGATCCTCCAGTGTTTAGTGCTTCTAAGAAAAATAGCTGGTCCTTCAGAAGAGTCTGTGTATCTCTATTTCTTAAATGGAGCTAATCTACTAAAATTATGCCAGAAAGGAGCCTGGCCTCTTTTGGATTGACTGAATTCAAAAACCTCTCCTTGTGCCATGTCCTCCGATACCTCATACTGCCCCGCACTGAGGGGGTCCTGGGGGGGCGGGTATGAGGGGGGCGTGCACCTGTTTACACCTAAGAAGGCAGGTGCAAAAAGAGCAAGAAGGGGGAGCGAGGGGGGAGAGGGACAAGGAGGCAGCGCAGGGCACAAAGCGAGAGAAGAAGAGAGGAGGTGGATAGCAAACAGGAAACGGCGTCAGTAAAATGCATCTCGGACAGACACAAAAACACAACACCAAGTCATGCTTCAGACAACAGGCACGTAGACGTACACAATGGGCCTTCAGTGTGAACATTCCTGCATATTAAACCTAAGACATGAGGCTGTATGATCATACGATGACAGCTGAATTGGGACACGGGTGGAATTCAGCGAGCGATGACACAAGGGAGACTGAAGATGCTATTCAATCAAACTCTGTAGCGGACAAACAAGAGAACCCACAGATTACGTCGGCAACAATGACGGAAACCAGGCGTTTGGACAAGAGACGTCGTTCTGCCACGTTTGTCGACAGCACATTCGTTTGAATAGCACCCCCGACACTTGAGAACAACAATAGAGCCAACAGAAAGCCGTTAATATGCATTTGACTACGGTCTACGATGTCATCGAGCTACGGTCTACAAGCATCACAGCTATGCTAGTGCAATTAAAAATTAGATACAGTCAATATTGGGAGATGAACTATTCAAAAGTTGCCATGGCATCTTAGGAAGTAATGAAAAGATGAGGAACAGTGTCTTTTGTTGGGGACAAACACTGTTTTTTAGCAGTTCGAAGGGTTTTGATCTATTTGTGTTGAGAGGAACCTGTTTCGTCTTGGATAGTCAAGATAATGCTTACATACAGATTGGACTGTGACCGCATGCTCCAAAGCCAACGTTAATCACAACACCTCCCAATGCTGCTTAGCAGTTGCCATGGCATCTTATTGTGCTAGCTCTAAGGAGAACTCTAATGCATATACCTTTATCATTCTCAAACCATGTCCATACAACATGGCCCTCTTTCTCAAGATGAAATCTATAAATGAATCTGAAATTCAAGAGAGTACTTCACCTTGTGCCAGCCATGTACACATACAGCACTTAGAAACACACAACATTTACTCCTGACAGACGTCTACAGGGATCCTCACGCCAGAGAGAACATTCCAGCGAGGGGCGGGGCATCATTGGTTAATTAATACCTTAATGGATGGTCATGCTTATCGTGAAACTGGCAATAGCAAGAACATCAGTAATGGTAAATGTACAAACATCTAGCCTGGCACTAAAATGGTTAATTCTTAAAGGATGATACCGGCAGTTTTGGATATGTGGGTCCTCAGTCTGATGCTTTGCAAGGAATTGGCATCTCAAAATAACTTGCTTGACATGTTTTTCTGTTACTGAGATAGTCAGCAGCTGTTGGGAGTTTTACCGTGTTTTGACATATCTGGCTTTCAAACAGAACTTGTTCAAATCCCCAAATAAGTCAAAACAACCTAAAAAAACCTGATGTTTCTTCTGACTTCAAGGTGTCATGTTGTTCCTTTGTGCTGGGATACACAATGTAAAGTAAAGGCTCCTTGTTCTATAATTTAGATGTCAATAAAACTCTTGCAGAATCAGAATCAACCAAAGAGGTTTTTGTTGCGGGTAGACCTTGAAAGTTTGGCTGTAAATGGGAGCGACAGGCACCAACAACGCCCCTAACGCAGTAAAAGAACAAATGCAAACAGTTGGAATTTGTTGGAGGCGAGTGTGACACAGGACCCACATGTCACCGACACCGCTATCACCCTTTAAACTCCATACATGCAAACAGCCCTCTGTCTTTTCATTGATGCTTAACAGCTGCTTCGCAACTCATATCAATTCAACCTTGCGTACGGGCCCGACAGACATTTAACTCAAAGGAAGTATATCGAAAGTGATACAACGAGAAGACATGAATCGACGTGACTTTCTCTAGCTTACGTAGTAGTACACAGATAGTCTAGGTCCATTCATAAACAAAGTAGGCGTGTTTAAAAAAAGGTGTAGAGAGTAGAAAAAATAAAAGAGAGCAGGTTAAGGAGTAAAGAGTAAACAGCGATGAGAAGACAGAGCACACCAGTGAGGAAAAGAAAAGGGAAATCACCTGATATCTTCTTGTTGCCTCACCTTTCTGTTTGGTCACCTTTCTCACCGTCATGGCCGCCTGCCGCTTCTGGTACTCAGAGATCTCAAAACCTGAACGACAGACGATATCGCAAAAGGCATGTGAATAATATGTAGCCCTAAGACGCTGCCTTTCACTGTGATTTAATTTAAAAAATGCTGCGAAGTGCTGCAAAGTCACATTAAAGTACAAAACCTACTTTAACCCTTATAATAATGACCATTGTGAATGAAACTAAAGCCTTCCGAAGGGAGGGACGGAGAGATGCGTGACTAACCGATTTTCTCGTCCTCCTGCACCATCTTCCTCTCCTCGTGGAAGGCCCTGAGCCAGCGGATCTTCTCCTCTGGCTTCTTGGCCAGGAAGATGTGGAGCTCCTCGCTGTCTTTGTTGCACAATTTGAAGGCGTTCTTCACGCTGACGTTGAAGTCGTCGTCGCGCCCGTCAACGGCGTCCCGCACGTCGTAGCGGTCCATATCGATGCGGCCTTTATAGTAGAGGATGTCCCGGCGTATCAGATCCTGGGGGGAAGAGGAAGAGGAGGAGGAGGAAGAGGAGGAGCGGTCTGTTAATGTGCATGTGTGTGCTGAACCTTGGAGGTGTCAACTAGCCTTGGTACGCGGAGAGTCTGCTGCCTTATGCAACCCTTTCCATCTGCTGCCCAGACATACAAACACGCTGCAGTGAGCCAAAGGGCAGAGAGCACTATTTCAACGTTGGCGAGTACACGTACTTGTTTATTTGGTACGGCAGTAACATCTCATGTACAACCACGCAGCGGTACATCCCATCTTTGTGAAGCTCTCGCTGGCCAGTTTCTTATTTTTACCGCTCTTGTAATTTCCAAGGCTGTTAGTGATTTTGCTGTATTTGACTGAAGGGCTGCAACCAATGATTATTTTCATTACTGTTAATTTCCCAAAATTTTTTGGTCAGAAAATTTGCAGAAATATACAAGAACTTCTCAATTTACAATCCGAACGTTAAACGTGCAAATGTTTACGTTTGAGAAGCTGAAACTAAAGAATGTTTTTGTCTGAGGAACATCTTTAAAATTATGAATCAATTATGAAATAAGGGTGGACAGTTCTACAGTACGACAGAGTAATAAGGAATGTACAGATAGACACAAGTTTCTTCTTAACCAATAAAATATAAAAAAACATTATGAATATTTAATTTAGATTCTTCAACTACTTTAATTTGGAATACCATTTTAAAGCGCTATACAAAATAAATGTACATGTATTATTATTATTATTATTATTACTGTACACCATGACAGGGTAACGTCCAGCAATTATGATTAATCTCTGAATTATTTGACAAAATGTCAGAAAATAAGTGAAAAATGCGAAAATCCAATTTCCAAAGTTGACCTCTCGTCACAGTGTTCTTAAACCACATGGGATGTCTTCTCACCAACAGCCCAAACTCCAATGATCCTCAGTTTACCATCACATCGGACAAACAAAGAAGCAAATCCCAACCAATTAATCATCAGAATAATAAAATTGGTCGACCTCTCCAGCGGTTCATCAACCACAAGTAACCTTGACCTGTGCTACTTTGAAGGAATAAGACGTCCATATGGAAATATAAAAAGTCCTCATCTTGACTACTGCCTTGGGGACCAAATTACCACCAGCCACACGATAAGGTCAAGGAAGGTAGAAAGAAAAAAGAAAAAAGGAATCTTTTTAATAAGCGTGCCGAGACAAATCTGCATCCGTGTGCTGATAAGGAAGAGATGAGCGGAAAAGATGGATGGCTCCATGCAACGTGTTACACACACACACCCCGAGGGCTGAAATTACACATGTTCGCACTGAGGACGTTGGCGAAGGATGTGTGGAACAAAAGACTAAAATCTATACATGTGGCGGTTTTTTATTCAGTGGACCAGGACCCCGAACACACACACGGGGCTCTGCAGAAAGAGTTCATCTCTGATGTTCGGCGATGATAAAAGGGAGGCGGAAGGAGAAAAACAGAGATACACTGCGTCTGTACGTCGTTGTTGGCTCCTCTCGTGTGCGTGTTTGCCCGCGCCACGCTGAAAGTATTGCTCCTCCGTGTGTACACGTGCGTGCGATGATGCGGTACTCCGGCCTCTGTGTGTTTGTCCGGTTGCATCCGTGTCTGTGCCTCCGTGGCGCATGTGTTGTGGGGTCCAGTCGAGCGTGAACATCCGTCTGACAGCAGAGCGCAGCCTCGGTGCGTTAGAGCCCAAACTACCGCCGCTCCATTTTGTGAAAAGGTGCCGAGGATTTGACCGCGTCTCGTAAAGGTATTATGTAATCTATTTGCAGCTCTCGAGTGCGCTTGAAGGCGTCGCGTGGTCTTCAAGCGCCTCCGCCACCAGCCATTTCAAGACCCATTTCAGTGTTTTAGATTTTTCAGCTTTTTCTTTTTCAGGCAATAAGGTCTTAAAAGAAAAAAAGGGAAGGAAGGAAGTGAACAAAGATAAAGAGAGAGCCTACCTTCTTACAGAGAACCAGTTGGTGATCAAAGAGGAAGAAGACTCGCTGCTGGCTGCGTCCATAGGGCTGATAGATCCATGACAACTCCCCAGTGTAGATGAGCTCCGAGCTCCTGTCCAAGATATCATCCCCCTAGATACACGGATACACACACAATGAGTGAATGGACAAGATGCTCATAGGTACAACTGTGCACTGTGATGCAAATGCCAAAAGACACAAGTTGCAGCAGACAGTCTAGATCAGTTTACTCATCGTGGCTAGGAGCTCTCAGCATGTGGGACTAGTTGTGTCTCCCGTGGCTCATAGCTAGCTAACGAGCTAACAAGTCAGCTGGCCAAACATTACTAGCGGTGGCTCGGAAGAGGAGCGTTGAGATTCACTGCACGTCTAATCTTGCAGTGCAACAGTTCCCCAGCAGTACGGCCGGGTAGTAACAAGGGTTCAAGAGTCACTTTGGCTGGATTCTCTGTGAAGACACTCGGTTTTACCGATCTGTTCGTTAAATCGAATAATCGATCCGAGTCTAAGTCAACTAAGAATCTCTGTATTCAAGGACAGCCCCAGAGTCGGTTACATAACCAGCTCAACGTTCCTTGTAATCACTTTTGAACTTGATTATTTTTGCTCGATCCATCTCAAAAGAGTTTAAAGTTAAACCTAGATCACTTTGGAGTTTAATGTTTTCGGTGCAAAATAATTAAATGTAATTTAGGTTTAGAGTAAAAACCCAACTGATGTTTAAAGAGAGGTTACAATCCTTAATTTTAAGCTAGTTTTAAAGTTTGGCGCAACATGATGTAAAGTTAAACCATGATTTAATCGAGTTTATTGTTCACCAACCAGGTAATTATGGGATATGTAAGATACAGCTTTTTTTTAATAGCTCAAACTTGTGACCAAAAGTTAGGATATCCTGACCTCTGCTGCATCCATTCTGACCGTTGTTTTTCCCATCGGCCTCATACAAGTCCTTCAACTTTCTGAGAAAGCAAAACTAAAGTGCTGCACTACGAGTGACTTTGGGAAAGTATATGAAAACAAAAAGAATAAGTGAAGCTTAGCGGTGGTTCAGTCAGGAAGACTCTTGTTATGCTGCCTGCAAATCTGTCCGTCTGTTGCTCTCCAGCTTTGATTCCATCAACTGATTGTGGGCGCTCGCTCCAAGATAAACCAAACACATTTTGGCACTATCTCCCTGAGCCAAAGGTATCATTGGTGTCAAACTGTTGTCATTTCAGTATGAACCAACATGACCCCCGCCCCCCCAATTCACCTCCAGTCTTCACCACATCCAGCGCCCGCAGTTCCTCCCACTGAGCTCATAATCCCATCATCCAGATCTGCAGCCAATTCTCTTCATTCCCTCCACTACCAGTGTCCAGACTCCCCCCCCCCCACACACACTAAATATGACTACGTCATAAATGGGTCTAATCACCAAAGATTTTCCACAAATCTGACATCTCTTTTCCTGATAGACATAAATCAAGTTGCATGTAAATGAAATAAAAGTTCCTCCGTCCCTTGGTCCGTGACTAAACCGATGGACTAAACAGACTGGACCAGATTCTGCCAGTAAAACCTCATCAGTGGACATCGGATGACATACACATACCTCCCAGTCCAGAACAGAGGCTTGCCACTGGGCGATCTTGTCGATGTTCTCCAGCCTCCTCTTCCTCTCGTTTATCTGCTGAGTGACGTTCCGCATTACTGCCAGCGCTGCTGCCACGTATCGATAATCACTACGGACACAGTGTATACATAAGTACTCATGGGGTGTTAAAGGGTCCAATTTATAGCTCTTGGAGTTCGGCCACCCATTAAAAAGAAAAGACATGTAATGTTGCAGCAGTGAATGATACAGAGTAGCCTATTAAAGGACCGGGGTCATAAACTCAAGTAGCAGCAGTAAGTCTGCAGGAACACGGTGAAAATAACATGCTTCCATTTAATTCTAATCAGCCACATTCCCTATCCACAGTTAACTCTGACTGCGACTATGCTAACTGAGCTGGATTTATCCCTCTGGCTTAGATATGCAAATCCTCACTTTGGAAGATAACGCCTGTGTCTGTGTGTGTGTGAGTGACAGAGAGCAGGCAGATTCTCTGCCGCTCCAAACAGTCAAACATTGTGATCTGGCAGGCAGAGCTGGCACCTGTCCCTCTCTGGCTGAGAACGCGTGCTTTGTCAATGACCTGGAGCTGGCTGAGACACGCTGAATCACTCGCACCATGTTTCTGTGGGCTTGCACGCATGAGTTTGCACATCTGGATGCTCTCGTATGGGCAAATGTTTACTGTGCTTCTGTGCGGTGCGCGCTGTGTGTGTGTTGGGAATGTTGACGCTCGTACGTGCGCCAGCGGAAGCCCAAATTCATATTTAATCTGCAATCTATATATATCCAGAGTTCTGTGCAATGATCCTACGGCCGTGTGTTGAGATGAAGGTGATGTGACGTGGTGATGAGTTGCAGTGTTGCGGTATACGTTTTCGATGCGACTGAGATTCCTTGACGAAATGCTTTCCTCCACGACATTCACAGAAAGCTCGGCAAAACAGTGCAAAGTAACATTTGTTTCAGTTCATGCATGGATAATCACCGCTCCAGTCGAACAAACACCTGCAACGGCTGCATAGCAACACAATGCATCTGGAGCACAATGATGCATCAGTAATGGCATTAAAGCATCAAAAGCAACACGTTCAGATCCAGATTAAATGTGACTTTGGACAAAGCGTACAGTACCTGTGCTCCTGCGCAGTGTATTTGAGAAGCTCAGCCAATTGGAGTGGATATTTGCAGATTTTCTGGACAGGGGTGAGCAAGAAGCCGTCTATGGCAATGTCAATCATTTGCTGGAGGAGGCGACAGGCCTCGAAGAAGTGCTGGTACCTGCCATCCCTCATCAGTTTGCTCAGCTCCATACAGGCATCCAAGTGGTTGTTACAGTATTCTGAGTAGATCCAAAAACCATCTTGCTGTAGATTAAAAGAGAGATACAAAATGAGAGGTGGAAATCCATCCATCCATCCATCCATTTTCAATACCGCTTATCCTCATTAGGGTCGCGGGGGCGCTGGAGCCTATCCCAGCTGACATAGGGCGAAGGCAGGGGACACCCTGGACAGGCCGCCAGTCCATCGAGGGCAAGAGGTGGAAATATGAAACGAAATCCTCTTTTTAATAAAACATGCTGTGGAGGAGCGTGCCGACATGTACGGAGGAGCAGCTCCGGTCGCTAACATTTTTATTAGAGATGTTTTTTTTTTCTCGAGATCATGACCTAATTATCTAATTATCTTTAAAAAAAAAAAAAAGACAGTTTGCTGGTGACTTAATTATATCCACAGCTTAACTGTTATCTCAAGATAACGAGATAATTAAATTCTGATCTTGAGATAACAAACCGAACAAAATGATTTGCAATTATGGCTGCTCTCCGCTGGACATCAAGTTTTTTCAAAGCGTTTTTTTTTGTGTGTGTTATAAGAAAGTGTGTTATAAAAGGAAAACACTCGAGAATACGCTATTTGAACTCACGTGTTCTAAAAAGCATGGTCCGATTTCAGAGAGGTGGGGGTCATCGGTGTTGTACTGCTTCTCCAAGTCTCTCACAAAGCCCATCTGGAAGCGGAAGATGTCCTCGATGTTCCCGAAGATGACCTTCAGCTGGTCATCATTAAACATGTCCACGCGCTTCCTGCACTGGCGCAGGTAGCCCTGCAACAACATGGGTTACAACTACTATGGGGGGCTTTCAAAGACGATACAGTTTTAAGTGCCAGGTCCTGATTTGTGACTTAAAACACGGCTCCGTCGGGAAAACTGCCACAGAAAAGTCTGATGAAAGCCGCAGCTCGTTACTCATCACTGTTTTTTGTTCATTCTTTGTAAAAAACATCGGAAGTCGCTCCTTAAATATAATTCATTTGAATCAAAATGAACTATGACTCCCAAGCTTCCTCAGAGTCAAAAACTATTTTGTGTAGGTCGAACTGTGGCCTCAATTTCCGTCAGTGCAATTCTTGTGGTTAATTAAATGCCCTGAAGCTTCGTCGCTTTGGGAAAAGGTTTGCTGTGAAGTAGGTTTGTTGCTGCTTCACACCCATAATTCTCTCTGTCTATGAACACATGTTGAGCCTTTTTGTTTTGTTTTGTGCAGTCGAGCTCAATGCAAATAATCCAAATTCCAAAAAGATCGATAGGGCATGACTAAAATACATTATTATGATTGAGATCGGAAGCTTCTTCTATCATAGACACCCAAGTGATTAGAAAAATATAGGCTTTTAATTGAATTTGTATTCTAAAACCCTTTTCTTTTACTTACGTGAAGTGTGTAAATAGTTATGATAAAGTATCATTTAAACATTTAATTTAACGAATAACCCGTTGACTGGCTTGTCCACATCTGTTTTAAAGCGCCTCAGAGAGGTCTTTCTTGCCCGTGCTGGTTCGTACCGAATTTGAGCATGCTGGGTATTTCCACAGGCAATAAGTGTGCAGGTGAGAAGGTGAAATGTACGCTTTATTGCATCTATACAAAGGGTATACAGAGGGTTGAGGAAAGATGATTAGATAAGCAAAAAATCTGCAGTAGAAAATCTTCCCACCCAAAGTCATTATGCAGGTGTTGTGTTCTGTATTCAGATTTGACCTCTATGGATACATAGAGGACAACTGACTTGCATGAAAAAAACTGAATTACGCAAGCTTACTTTAACTTTTAGTTTTTTAAAGTATCAGCAGGAAGACATAATCTTAACCAGATTGTATACTGTTACTGTTGGCAGTAAAACAAACAGTCATTGATTATAATTATGGTCTGTTTTCGATCATATGTAATAATAAGACAACTATCTGGAAATCTCAAAGCCAAATTATCAGTTCACATTTACTCAATACAACATCAATAATCTAGTATTCCCAAAGACGTTTGTTTCTTTTGAACAAGTTATCACTCAATTCTCCAAGATAAAACCGTTCAATGTTAGATACAAAAGTTGAAAGAGTGCAAACTGTAGCTGTGCCGTGCACACATGTGATAGGCTATCCTGTGGACATACACTATGCCATGCAAATCCAGCTCCGTATACATAACGAGGCTCGTGAAATTCACCATTGGTGGAAAATGTACATTGTACATTGACAAGAGTTGAGGATTCAAACGTTTGATTATGTGTAATCGTTCCAGCTTTTAGATTTAGATTTAAATTTGGACGTGTTATGTTTTGAGTCTTCATAAATGTCGTGCCATGCTAGAAATGTAACAAATGGCCAGGCTCTTTTGATTAGGTGTGAATTCGAGCCTGTCACTTGGGCATGAATCATAATGACACATTCTATGTGGACTAGATCGCTCCGAGTGTGGCTGCTGCCACCGTTGTGTACAATGGGCAAATTGTGTCTTCTTATCTAAGAAGAAAATTAATAAATAAGAGAGAGAGATCTATTTTTGGAGTGTTTTGATAACAACAGAAAAATAAATATGTCTTGAAGAAAAGTGTGAATGTGGGAGTGTTAAAAATTCATACTAGACCCTTGAGTAGCATCAAACGGGCTGCTTCTTCTCACACACGGTTCAGTTCGTTCATTTACCTTTCCTATTGTGAAACGCATGCCCTGGAACCGCAGTGGATGTATGTGTGTGTGGGTGTGCGTGTGTGTGTGTGTGTGTGTGTGTGCGTGCACGTGTTTAGTACCTCACAGATGTCCTTGAGGTGTTTGATGTAGTGTCTCTCCGTGCTCATGATCTCGTTGATGACGTTGGCTCTCATCTGGTCTCGGTTCTGGAGGGGCGAGCCCAGACACAGGCAGTCATTGGTCGGGTCCAAGTGCCCGTTCTGCACATCGCTGGTCCCCTCGGAGGGCTCCCCTCCCAAGTCCTCCTGGTTTACCCACAGCTGAGTGCAAACACGCGCGCACACACACACACACACACACACACACACACACACACACACACACACACACACACACAGACACACACACAAACACACACACGCATACACTTCAATACAAAATGTGCTCAGTTATGTCAGTTCAGTGTATATAAATCTGATGGAAAAAGTATTAGTAAACAGATACATTTAGGTATTCATACCACTAAACTCTGCCATAAAAGTGGCACTACTCAAACTTCATGAGCATGAATGCACACAGCACACACACACACACACACACACACACACACACACACACACACACACACACACGTGAACACACATCTCACACACACAGAGCTTCATTTAGAGGGTGTCCGGTAGTGTGGACAGTGAGTAAGACTGTTGGTCCAGCATTTCAGAAAGGTGAGGGAAAAAATGACAAATACTCCGGAGTTTAAAATAAGTCTCTTTCTGAGACTGGTGGCCAGAGGATATTAAATGCCCCACTTTGGCCCTGTGTGTGACTCCCCCCCACTCCCCCCCCCACGCACATACACATGCATATACGCTTGCCCGCAACCTCACAATTTTCACACACATGCATGCACTCACCAACACGCACGCACAGGACCACATACATTGTGTATTCCACTATCGCTCATAGAAAGAAAGAGCCAAGTGTGCGTGGTTTCAGATGTCCAGCAGCCAACACCTGATGACACACACAGTTTGCCAAGAGAACATCAAAGAACCCGGCGGGTAGAATGCCAAACAAACACAAGATGAGAAATGCAGCGCCACAGACAAGCAGAGTGACGGGTGGTGGAGCACTGACTGCAGACTAGAACTAGTAGCGCAGCACAAAGACTGAGAAATAGTCAGAGTCAACAGTAAATGGAGTGCAGGAAAATGAATGATCCATATTTACAATGGAAACCTCCATGAATATTAAGAGGAATAGTGATTCCGAAATCGATCTGATTCTATATGAACACATTTGCAGAATTTGAGTGCAGGCGTTTAACATTACTTTACTTTTGACTCATCAGTTCTGCCTCTCTATCGACCCCATGGGAATGATGTGAGAACGTCATGGGAACGTTAATGTTTGGTAATGTCGTGGGTACGTTGCGTTGACAGACTGGAGCGGGCGGGTGGGCGGGCGGGCAGGCTGGATGGATGGGTGGGTGGATGAAGCTGGGGAAAAAAAACGCACCTTTGACGTGGTGTTTTGGAACCGTGGAGTTGCTATGGGGTTGATATAGAAAACCTGTTTTGTTTGGGGCTGAGGAGGGTGGGGTTCCACCTTGGAGAGAGAGAATGACAGAACAGAAAGATACTTTTTGGTTGACAGTCGGTCAGCCTGTCTGCCTGCCCTCTCAGGAGTGAATATGGAAGGGTGGACAGGTGGGAATGGCCATGGTGAGGAGTGTCTGTGAGGGGAGGGGGGAGGAGGGAGCCTCCACCTACAACACGGATGATAAGTCTTCCCTCAGTAAGTTAAGTAAAAGAAGTATGTAATAAGGTGCAGTAGCTGCGTCAGACCTTTGTGTTGGGTTAAGTTGAGCTCAAATATGGGGGAGATATAATTACGATGTAAAGTGAGGACGTTGTAAATTTAAGTATAATTTCAAGGGTAGGAACTGAGGTTTATGCCAAACAAAAAAAAGGGGCTCATCAGCATCTTTGTTTCAGTGTCTCTGAACACCCGATAAAGGCACTTAGCTAGCTATTCTCAGATCTCTCGATGGTTATGTATATATAAATAAAGCATTATTCAACAGTGTGCATGTGTGTGGTTCTTTTCCGTGCATGCGTTTCTGTGCACGTGACAGAATGCTTGTGCGTGTGCACCTCCCCCTGTGTGTTCATCAGCTTGTGTGCATATGTTCATGAGTGTGTGTTGTGTCTATGGTCGCTGGCCAGCCATGGCTGCAGCTAACTCACCCGTACAAAGCTGGCGGGGAACCATCCTTCCTCCTCATCAATCTGGCCCCACCACCAGTCCTTGTTGGAGGCGTCCAGCACCTTGATGACGTCACCGGCCTTAAACGCCAACTCCCGGTCCGCCATGGTCACATGGTCCCATACCGCCTCAGCGTTGACGATTGAACCTCCACTTATCAACTAGAGAAATCAGAGGGCAAGACAGGCGATATCTTAAGCTTCATTCTTTGAACTGAACCAGCTTGGCGAGCACCGCAGACACTGACCAGCGGATATTGATCCACGTGACCAAAAACAGCATTTAAAATCGAATTGGAAAATGATTGTAATTCAGTGCTCAGCCTCATTTTGGCCCCGATCTGTGTGAATCCTTGTTGTTAAGCCCACTCAGATTACTAATGGATGCAAATACACACCCTCAAAGCCAGGGCCCACTGGCAGCTTAGGGATTGCAAATAGAACAACACAATAGCCCAACAGACCACAGCACAACACAACGAAATACGGCACGACAAAAAAAGGCACAGCCATTAGTGGAGAAACAACACGGCGTGCAGAAGCACAGCACCAGTCTCCACACAGGGATGGTAATTGGCCCATTATGACATTAGAATAATTACATGTGTTAATGTAATATAAATGCTTAGGAGCAAACACATGTGAAGGGATAATCTCCCTTCCTTCATGCTTGTTATTTTATCAGCGGCACGGTCTCTGACAACACGAAAGGGTGACTCATCAAATCTTTTCTATTGATTTTGAAGACATAAATAAATAATGTGGACATTATGCGCCGCTGAGATAAATGGGGAAATGGCACAACTGGTGGAGCTCTGCACGGGCAGGCATTGGGGCGTAATGCGTAAGGACATGGATGCCGGTCCGGTGATCAGTATTCTTTAGCGGACTCGGAGAGGTTAAAGGTTGTTCTCATTAAAGCACAACAGACAGCGGCCAGTGTTCTGACATCATCCATCTGCCAAACAGCGTCGCCATCCATCACACTGAGGCCTGAGCTCTGTGGCATTGGGCTGTGCACAGAAATACGCAACACACGTGCAGCCACACTTTTACCTCCACCTGCGCTAAAACTGCTGTATGCATCCGTGGCAGCGCTCCAACTGCTGGTTCCGATTGTTCTCTACAAAGAAGTGATCATCAGCATGCTCCAGTCCAGAGCTAACCATGCATCCAGTCCCGGGGGCTGTGGGCAGAGCAGCCAGCGCTAACCAAGCCTGACAGGAGCTGCTTAGGCTCTAGGTAAGGAGTTATCAAAGGCCTGGAGACAGGGACGTCACATGGATGGACATTAAATTAGCTCTCGACTTGCATTTATGGCTTCTGAATATTAATATTGAGCTACTCTTGCTTTCTAAATGGAGTTTGTCAATGTTTGTTTTTTTCTCTTCTTCCATCCTTTCAAGATTGCTTTGCCTCTGATACAATGAAATTCCTGGATGGGAAAACTTTTATTAAATGCACCTCATCACATTCTACCTAGGTGCTGATGCAGTGTGTTTGCAGGTTTGTGAGAAACAGCTGATTGTGTGTGTGTGTGTGTGAGTGTTTGTTTGTTTGTATTCAACCCCCTCCCTGTGAGGATCCGAGCTCTCAGACTCTCAGACTCAGCCGCTACGTTGCCCCTTCAACCTGTGGACATGTCTACTTCCCTGGTGGCTTACTGAGACAGCTGAAGGGGATATAAGCCAATCAGGGCAGAGGAGTGAACACAGGGAGGGACGTCCATGCCTGGAAGGAAAGGAACATCCGTCGTCATGGTGACAGATGAGGATGCTTCACTGACACACACACACACACATTTAGGTGTGTGTGTGTGTTTCTGTGTCAATGGGAGTGACCACTGGATATGTCCAATATTGCTCAGTCATGAAATATTAAAATGATGAAACCAGTCACATGACACAATCCAGTATATATATATATATATATATATATATATATATATATATATATATATATATATATATATATATATATATAATATGGTGATTTCCACATCTATGTAAAATGCAAAGGCGCATTGTGTCAGGTTTTAGATCAAAGATCTGACTGAGAAGCCTGATTCAATCAGGTCTCGCATCGGGCTTGGCGCTGGGGAGCAATAGATCACTCCTATATCTCAAAGCTCTCCACTTCAGGAGGATTACCGCAAAAACATGTGTCACGCTGCCATGGAAACAGGACCAATGGATTGTACTCAAAAAGATTTGATCTGTTGATTCAGGAAAAGGAATTTGATTCAAGTCATATATGGCGCAATCGTAGAGTAAAAAATAAATAAATAATCCAACGCCGTAAGAGAAAGTCAAACCTGCTCTACTTGACCGCCACCACCTAAAAACAGCTCCCATAGAAGTGATGAGCGTTGGCACGAAGGTCAGTCCTGCTTCTTGCTGCCTTTATGTGTCTGCTTTCCCTAATCCCCCCCCCCCCAGCCTCCAATGCCCCCCTGCCCCCTGCTCCAGGACTACGCCATGTTCAGCCCCATTCACTCAATCTGCTGTGATATAGCCAACAGACAGAAAGAAAGAGTGAAGGGGGAGAGACAGAGATCCAATGTTCCTTCCCTGCTCCCTTCTACTGTTCCTCTCATCCCTCCATCTCCTTAATGAGATCAGCGCTGCCCTCTCAAATACATTGCATCCCCCCCCTCCTCTCCCCCCCTAAAAAGCATTACATAATCAATCTCCCCAATCCCGAGCCTTAGCACAACCTCGCACCTAGCTTGATCAAATGGCACACAAGTGAACACGCAATCACACTTGCCACTAAACTCATCGCTCCCCGCTGTAAGGACCCGTGTCATCGGGATGGTTACACTGCAGTTACAACATCAGAGATCAAAGGGCGAATCTGCCGTCTCGAAACCGCAAAACCTGTATGTGGGTCAATGCAAATGAATGCAGAGGAATCTTTCCACTACACATGGACACACACATACGGCAACGCTCTCTGGTGTCTCCTGTTGGAGGCACAGACAGCAGAGTCAAGGAAACATGTGAGAACCGAGAGCAGATTCCCTGGCTTATATCATCTTTGCAGCACAACACATCAGCATTCACTGCACTGGCTGCTACGCTGCATTCCAACATCCTCCTCTATCTCCAGCCGTAGCACATCTGCACCAAAAGCACCTACAGCATCCCTGAGTGAAGACACACACGCATGCACGCACACACACACGCACACACACACACACACACACACACACACACACACACACCTCACACACATGCACACGCCTTTTAGCCCGCCTTACCATGTTTGTGGCATGAAACTGTTCAGAGAGTGTATGCATGGAGAAGTCCGGTTCACACAATCATGATAATTAAATCTCTTTCAGGGAAGCGGTCCGAGGCGGTGGCCTACGATGTCGAGTCGCAGAGGTGCTGTGTGCTCCAGCAAGAGGCTCCTCTTTCCGACGCACTGAGCGAGTCTCGCGGTGCGTCCTCCCTGTGTCTGCCAACCCTGTTATGTAATACACTTATACCCCGAGTCTGGGAGCCAATCAAAGACGCTCTGCCTAAAAAACGGCGAGAAATGCTCTCGCATCCCCTCACACACACTGTGGTCTTGCTCGCGCACACCATCCGCACATTGACACTTCTGACTGCACAGCATTTAACGGTACTCTATTAGAAGGCACCTGCCCTGGAGGGATTACAAATGTGTGAACACTCGGGGACGTGTGCACAACTCAGATTCGAAGAGGAACTACGGATAATATCCACCCCTGACACACTCACACACAAACACACACAGACACACACATACACACACACACGTGCAAATTAACATGTGAATACACATTTGTAAGTAGCACTGAGTTACCACCGCTGGCCACCTGAGCCATAGCCACTGCAGCACACAATATTAGTATGCTATGTTTACAGTCCTGTGGGGGTCCCCTCTAGGCAGGATGTTTATGCGTTGAGGAAGACACACACCAGCCCACATGCCACAGCATGTGATGGAGCTATATTCGTGTTCCTAATACATGGCTTCTTCAATTGCTTCTTTCTACAACTACAGTACAACATTTACCACTTATCTAGACACACACACACACACACACACACACATAAACACAATGCTTGCCACTTAGCTGTGAGTGTGAGAGAGCACATAAAGTATCTTCTAAAAAACCTAGCCAGCCTACCATCCCTATTTATAGGACTGTCATGGAAGGCTCTGGGATGGGCTTTTAGCATATCTATTTCTGACATTCATTCAACATTCATGACACCCGCCCGCCAATCCTTTATTAGATTATGCAACTGCATGTGGGGTAAGAAAAAGAAGGAAGAAGGAGATGGGCATTTTTTGTATATCTCCACCCTGACATGCCTTTTCACTTGGAGAACATTTCATATGTGAGAAATGTGCATATTTACTGATACTTTGTTTTTCCTATGAGACACTATTTGGTGACCGTGCGTGATGTGTAGGCTGCAGAAACAGGTGCCACCTTGAGATGCTGTAAACTGGAGAAATGTGAGTGTTGTAGGGCTGTGAAATGGGAGCTGAGTTTAGCTGCATCTAAAATGGGGGAAACCTGGAGTGACGGAGGCCCTCCTTTATTAGGCCTAGCCCTGCCTGCTATTGGTTACTGCTCAGCTGAGATTACAACGATCCTCTGGAGTCAGCGATCAGCAGCAACCTCTCAGTCGCACCGCTATTTGCTACAAATATCCCAATTAATTCAGCGGAGAGATCACCGCTCCGCTATCAGCTGCCATATTGTGGATGTGGCAGTGGATCACAATGAGAACACAAGACCTGACGCAGCAGTAGGCTGTTTTACAAAAAAAAAAAAAACAGAGAAGAAGAAGACCATCAGATTAATTTTTCCTCTAAAAATCAAGAGACTATAAAACAACATTAATCCATGCGCATAATCCACAAAATACAACATGGAGGAGAGAGGGAGATCAACGTAGGAGAGAGAGAGAGGAAGGGGGGAGACATGTTTATATGTGGGGGATATGAATTTCCAGTCACCACAAAAAAAAAGGCAAGAGCATCACAGAGCTGTATCCGCACAACTACGACCACCAGCAGACAACACTAGCTATCACAAACGGTGAGAGGACACAAGACATAAAGAAGGTTTGAGGAGAGGGGTGGTGGGTGGGAGGGAGGGAGGGAGGGGGGTAACAGAAATACATTATGTTGTACCAACGTCATTCATTTCAACGCGTAGCCGTGATGGAGCGCCGGGTGTCCCCACTCTCGACCAACGCGCACTGCCTTTCTCTCCTCTCCAGTGTGAAAGTGCGCTGCGCTGCGAACCGGGCCCCAAGCGCAGATCCATTAACGAGTACCGAGGATGAACATCAACAGCACGTTCACAAGCACCAGAACCGCGATCACCGTGAACACCGCGCAAGTCTGGACGTCCAAGGCCATGGCGCAGCGCTGCGGGCCGATGCTGAGATGCGCTCTCGGAAGACGGGCGGAAATTCAGCTCTCCACGTCGAGACGCGTCGCCTCAAAGCCGACGGAGAAATCCAACCATTACAGATAGGCGAGAACGTGACGGGAAAGGAAAAAAGGAAAAGAAAAAGGGGGAGAAAAAAAGAGATCCCTCTACGCCTCCTGACAATACGCGATGTAATTCATAAAGGCACGGGGAAGAGATGCATCATTCCTCACCATCATCATCGTCATCAGTCTGCACCGCGATCTCTCCCCGCTAGTCAACACCTGCCGGTGTTTTTTCGCCTCTTCCCCTAAACCGACCGACTCTCAGGCCAATAGACGCTCGCAGCGAACAAGAGCGAGGCTGTGCGCAGGTCGGTTCGCAGCTGCCGAGCAGCCTTCCGGTGAGTGGGGACCAGGGAGGCTGAGAGGCGGTCCTGTATTAATGCTGATCAGCGCTCCACCGCCAGACTGCCGGCTTCAGCCATCACCTCTACGGTCGGGGGAGGGGCACAGCCAGCCCCTCGCTCACTGCATCGACCACAAGAGGCCAGAATCATAACCTCTTTCATCTCCCGCCCCGTCTAAAAATATCATTTATCATGTGTCATTAACGGGGGAGGCGGGTCGTGATGGAGGGGGATGAATGTCACAATGACGGACGCACGCCCCTCAGAGTGATCGCCGTCTCATTATTTGATTGGCGCAATGTTGGCCGTTTCTGCGGCCACGCATCAATCAGATAATCAGATACTGGTGCACCACACCAACACGCAGCAGGCAGGGGTGCCCATCCGCGGCCAATCAAGAGCAGCTCCATATGTGATTAAAATGCATGTTTAATTAAGTCATCACATGACAAGTGTGATTGGAGAAATGGGGTGCTATTTGGGGGAGTGCAGGGGCATGAGACGGGGAAAGGTTTGGTACGCTCACTTGTAGGAGATAAATGTTAAGTTCACATTCATTTATAAAATAGTCTCAATATAACTCAAATTCACATTACATTTTTTTTTTATGGTGAAGATGAGTTCAGACTCACAGGTCAGCCAGCATGGCTGTCTCTTGTAAAATGTGTCATCTTGGCATTCTCAGACCTCATAAAGCTCCCATTTAATTTACACTGTATACTCTAGTGAGACCAGGTCGGCTTCTGAAAAGTGAAGCCATGGTGGAAGTGCTTTAAACCTGCATTCTCTCTTGTGGCCAGCTGGGGGCAACTCATCTGGTTGCAAAACAAAGTCTGATTGGAAGTCAATGAGAAAATGACTTCTCACTTGATTTATTACCTCAGTAAACATTGTACAGATGAGATTATGGTCATACACGCTAGTTTCAAATTCATTTAGAATTCATTAGAGTTCATTTAGAGACCATAAAGCAGAGAATGCTTGAGGGCGGGGCAACCTTGGGATTGTCATGTTGCTACCAGAGCTGTACATTGTGTCACTCCTCTGCAGTCCAAATATGGTCACTTCCGTTCACTGGTTGCAAAAAAAAACAAGATGGCGACGGTCAAATTGCCAAACTCGGGGCTTCAAAATGGCAGTCCACAAACCAATAGGTGACGTCAAGAGAACTACGCCCACTTGTACAGTCCATGAGTGTAACTATGTCATGGGCATTCTCAGCATTATGTGGATGCATTTTAATAACAATTTTAACCATGGATGCTATTGTGGAGACAGGTTTACAGAACCCTGGATTTATACACTTCAAATATAGGTTGGGAAATGACCTAACCAGCAGTGTGGGTCGGCCAGGGAGAGATCACATTAAGGGTTTTTGCACAATGGATTCCAACTGGTTTGAAAGAGTGTCCCGACCTCATTACCACCTTCGAGGTGCCCTTGAGCAACACGGTTAACCTCAAACTGCACTAGTGGAGCTGCTCAGTGTCCCACGGATCAGAGCGCGGTTGCAAAGGCGGCCTCCAGATGTGAAAAGTGTGCTGCTGTGTAAATGTGGAGCGGGACATGATCTGAAATAAAGCACGAGGGCTCAGAAAAACCTAACTCTAAACAAACAAAGGTAGAAAAAAAAAAAACACACCGCTCCAAACCTCAACTAGAGGGTGTGTGTATCTAGAGTACCCTAAACTAAACACACAGGAGAATATATTCAGAAGCGCTGTGGTTTACCCAGTACTTAGGGTTAATCTCATTTCCAAGACCCCGGAAAAGGGTGATAATGCTGTAATCACATGATGCCCTGGGCCCAGAGCGGCAGTATGACATACACATATTGAGCAAAACAAATGGAAAACAGAGGGCGCAGTGCAGTCAAAAAAGACACCCTTAATCGTAACAACCAATAAAATGTTGCCCAATGTAATTGTAAAGGTCACGATTGAGCTGTGTGAAGAATGATTCCCCTTGAATGAATCGTTTTCACTCTCAAAGTAGCAGCGATTGGTCCTCGCAGCAGCATGAACTGAAGCTGCAGGTTATTGTTTGGTCTGGTCAGTTAGAGAGAGGACAGAGGCTGCAGTCAGCTTGAAATCATGGGCAATTTACGATACATTGGAGCAGCGACCCGAGCTTCGTGGCAGGAACACAGTGTCGAAATGTCAGTGAAAACTGCTCAGGCCGCTCCTGCAGCTGCCTTTCAATACGCTCAACACGTTCCAAACTGTGCCATTGGCCCTGGAATACAGTAAAATGAACTGACTGCGGTTCATGCTGCTAGCTTGGTTGGCTCCTCACACCCAGGGAGAACATAAACAAACTCGGTTGCAGGTGGTTATCTTTTGTAACTGTTGAGAGGATGGCTGGGTACCAGAGAAGTGGGGTTGTGCTTCAGGACTGTTCCTAAAAGTATTTCCTTTTTTTCCCCCCACATTAACCACCGTGACTCCGTGCAGACTGCTGCTGAAGTTTTCCACAAAGGAGCGAGCGTCAAACACTTCGGAGTCACCTTATTAAACCAACAGGAGGCGAGTGTTTGGTATTCAAAATCGTTTTCTTTTCCCTCGGCGCCGCAATTCCTTTAAGGCTCAATCTTGTGAGTGACGGGACAAAATGTCTCCAGCTCCCATCTGATGCACGTGTTTGCCATTGGCGTGTACGGCATTATTTTGGCCTTCGCAGCGGTTCTTAAGATGAACATCGTGTGACACACGAGCGCATCCCGGCCTGCGGGCGCTTTGTCCTGGTGTCTGCGCCTCTCGTCGTTGCTGGCAGGTTTCAGGAAGACGGCACAACATGAATCAGTTCAGCTCAGCTCCAGCCACCACCCAGTCAACCGGCCAACACACGCACAGACACACACAGACACACAAACGGCTCCACACACTCCCAACTACACTTCTGTCTTCACATTCAGCCGAGAGCTTCGAGATGGATCAAAAGACCCAGAGAATGTGTTTAAAAGAACAACACCAAACGAGTGCACTATATCAGTATTTTTAAAGCCATAAATAATTTCCAGCGCACTCTCTGCACATACATGCCGATAGAAGCAGTGGCCCCTGAAAGCTCTGCTTCTTTAGTGAGCCGCTGTACGAGGCATCACAGCCCAGATATGACAACCGTCCTCGAACAAGCCTTTTTTTTTTGGGTCTTGCTCTGCGCTCGTGTGTGTGCATGTGTGTGTGCATGTGTGTGTGCATGTGTGTGTGTGTGCATGTGTATGTGTGTGAAACGCAGAGTGAGCAGATTACGTAAGCCCGCCCTACCTCTGTGGGCTCCCACTCCAATCTCCCTGACATTTAGACAACAAAGGTCACATCTGAAAGTCTAAATTTGCACAGACACCAATGCTAATATACTCATGCATATCAAAAAAGAGAGGGGAAATATTTCCCACCAGCAGAGAATCATGTGTTAAATGAGACTGAATTTAAAACCGACTGTACGTGAATTGCGTGCACAACGAGCACAGCTGCGGTTAATCAATGCGACTCGCATCGTTTTCCGGACCGTCGCCATTGTGAGGGATTTGTACGATTACGATTGTGCCTTCATCAGCTATGTACTACAGAGTTTTCTTTAGAAAGTTGCAACAGAAAGGTAAAGCTTCCTATTCTAAGCTCCTCATGGTTAGTGTCGACAGCCGGAACGTGGTGTTACTGAGTATTGCATCGTACATTGTGTTGAGCTTGCACCGAACCCTTCCGTTTTCCCAATGGAAATTAATGATGACAATGAACTAATGAGTGCAGATAAAAATCTACAGCACATGTCTGGACCATCCATTTAGCCATTTTTCCTGCCATTTTTCAAGCTACGGCTCCAGAGTAAAAAAAAGAAAGAAAAGAAGGGCAAGTAGAGCAATAAAAACCTGACCCACCTCAACTGGGTTCTTATATGAGGTCAATCCTCGTTGGCCATATTACCTGATCATGTAAAAATACAAATGTTTCAATATGACGATCCCCTGTGTCCGCAGTTCAGCTGAAGCTCCGATGAGGCCTCAGCGGTCTGAATGAGCTAAATCAATGTACATCTGCCAAAAGTTGGTCCTTATAGTGTGAAATTCCCTCTTTGTGTTTCCAGTGTTTCCTTTCTCAGCTGCGGTGAAGAGACAGTAATGCCGTGCAGTAATTTGGTACAAAAAAAGATTGCGAAGATATACACTTCATTTGTCAAAGCCAGACTGCTGAAGTCTCATATTAACTTCGGCTGCACTTTACAATTCATCTTTGTCTCGAATCTTTTACTTTGAAATTGCTTTTCAGCCAGCAAAAAAAAAAGTGAACCTATCCTTTAATCATTTTGCCGATGATTCTCTTCAAACTTACAATCAGGGTCATAAAAAGGTGTAAGGAGGTGAACATCCATCACTGCACAAAACCGGCGGGCAGCGTCGCTACCTCACAGTTTCACGAGTGAGGTAGCGACGCTGCCCGCCGAAAACCCCGAAACCCTTTCCACAGGAGCAGCTGCTCACTAACAACCCCCCCCCCCCCCCTCCACCACGAGAGATCTGCCTCAGGGCCTACCGGGTATCGTGGTCCCAAAGAGCCAAAAGGGGAGAAGATCATCTGTAAGATCATCTGCCGATCTATAACGTCATCATACTGGACCCACTGCGGATCCTTGAGTGCGCCTCAATATCCTGTCGAGGAACACCACAAACCCACAAGAGTACAACGCACATCCTCAAACACCTTCCTTGAATAAGGTTGATGATGCAATGCTGCACATAAAAAAGAAGAAAAAGAAGCATGGTGTGATTACAGTACTGCCGCTGAGCACTACTTCCAAATGCACGGGGGCAATATCTGCTCATAATAGTTATTAGTATCCTGCTAGGATATAGGCAGGAAGCTATGCCACTTTAGGCAGCGCTCGTTTGCCACAATATTGGCATCATCCATCTCTGCCACACTGACAACCATATGAGGAACAGTGTTTGCACCTCTCACCTTTAGATGAAAGGCGATAAAATATTCCACACCCTCCCCGTTTTTTTAAGCATTACATTGAGTCCAGCACTGGTGGGAAGTGCATGAGTCAAACTCTCTCAGTTTAATTTTTGACATTCAGCTTCTCTCTTTCTGCAGATCTTCTTTGAATCTCTGCATATGCAATGAGTACTGCAGGACGTCCACTCATTATACACCCAGATAGCGTGGAAATAAAAATGAAAACTGGATGAATTACACAATTCTCCTTTGTGTTCATTTGCCGGTCTGAGAGCAGCTCTCCAGTTCTATCTGTGGATCTGGTCTGAGGTCAGTCCTAAGTTGACTCCACTGGCCTTTAGCCAGCAAGCTACGTCTTCACAAAGTCTCTCCCCGAATATACGACTACACATTTCTAGTGCTGGCGAATTAATCTGTTTGTGGTCAGTAGGTATTTGGCTAATAGGAGGCAAAGCCCACCACACCCATTTCCCCTCCAGTCTGCTCCAATTCTTTTGTTCCCCCTCCCGTCCCCACGACAACCACACTGACTTCCTGCTTCCTCCCAGGCCGTCCAGCCACAAAGCTCCCTAAAAATAAACCGCTGGACTTTTCCTGAAAACAGTTTTGTCACCATTGTTCAGGCGTCAGCTGTTTTTCCGTTCAGCTCGGTTTGGCCCGTTAGCGTGAAGGCGACGTTAGTGGGTCGGAGCATCGAGGATTTTCAGAAATAATGCGAGATTAGATGAGATAAGAGGGGGTAGGTCAGTGCCAAGTGGGGTGGAGAAGTTAGGGTTAAAGACAGCACACGTGATATCAGCATTCCTGGACCCGAACTGCTTCAGGGGAAAGAGTCCGACTCATCCAGTCCTCGTATGAAGCTACTTTAATACACGTCCCTCCTGTTTCCCACACGTGTGTGACAAGAATTTGTTCATTACTATGCGACTCGGATAATTGTAATTTATTTGCCTAAAGATTACATGTGCATTAATCGCTGAAAGCGTATAACACAGAGAACTCACTGCTACTACTTCTATTAAAAAGCAAAATGACATGTGAACCACTGGGGGAACTGTGAGCGTTTCCTGGCAGTGCACACTTGAATTATTCCTGTGAGCTGTTACGGCAAAAGGTTCAAGGAATAATGCAACATTTATTTATTAACACACTTATTTGCTTTCCTGTTTCTTTACATCTGTACAAAAACCAAGTGTCAAATCGAAAGGCCTTGTTGTTTTATGTACGGGCAGGGCACTGTCTCCTGACCTGGCTAGCTGTTTCCACCTGTTTCCACTATCTATGCTAAGCTAAGCTACTGGCTAAGGCTTCATAGCTACCCTACAGATATGAGAGAGGTAAGAATCTTCTCATATAACTCGCAAGATAGTCAAGCACATTGTTTTACAATAAAAACAAAATCAGGACAGTATATAGTCATATAAAAATGAAATAGGAAAGATTCAATTACATTATTGGATTGTGTTGTATTTAATTTGAATATATTCATAATTTTACGAGAATGACTTTCATCTAGAGTCCCTATGTTCTATTTATTTGTCCCTCTTCTGCTCTGACCAGCTCCTTTACACATCCATTAAGACTGTAAAGTGAAATCCCTGCAGCTCCCAACTCTTCAGTGAAGGTGTAGTCAGTCTGAAATGTCCCACAGAGGGGAAACAGGGCCTCTGTTAAAAGACACTATAACAAGCTCCCCAAAGACAGCACTGGAGCTTTTCACAAACTGCAACAAAAAGAAAGCATTACGGAACACTATATTATTCATTTATGTTTCTGTTCTGCATCGGCGCCAGTGTGTACTTAATTAAAGCCCCGCGATTGGTCATTTGAGAGCCCAGCTGTGGAGCGAGGGATAAAATCAAATGACCTATGCTGGGATTTGGTCGGCCGCCTCAGTGTACTGAGCTCGCTGGTGTCATCATTCATCAGGGCACTGTCAGCCACCTGCGGCCCAAAACACTGGGAGGTAAGAACAGTAGTGTCTTCCCATCCTTCCCCAGCTAGCTGCCCCGCTACATTTGCACGCAGTGGATATTTGTGCAGTGTCTCTTTGGGAGAAGAGCGGGAGAGAGAGAGAGAGAGAGAAAGAGAGAGAAAGAGTTCAAAAGCAGAACATCAAATTGAAATGCAAAACTCTGCGGTGAAACGATATTTGGCTGCAGGGTTGTTTGGCATTCTGTGTTTCTCAGCACCTTTCGTCTTGTTGATAGGTCAGCTCCAATTCCTGCCATCAAAGACTTCATAGACTCCGCTGGATATAGTGCTCTCCTGTAAAATATCCACGACCAAGCTTGCCATTTATGCATGTCTGCACTGTTGTACGCGTATAGAAAACTGGCGTGCTCTCATATACTCACAGGCACGTCTCAGGACTCAAGAGGCAGGTGTTTTCACGGGCCTGGAGGGAGGAACGGGATGGGGCGAATACGGGGGGAGACGAGGTGAGGCAGTGGGGAAACGAGTGGGTGGGTGGGGGGGTGGGGAGTTGACCTGAGAATAGGGGGAAAGATAGAGATGGAAGTGATGACGAAAAGGGAGGCGGTTCGGGAGGGGGGGGAACGAGCAAGGAGTCCGAGGCGCGGTAGGGGTTGCATAATATGTGGACGTGTCGAAGGGTTTACTCTGACGCCGCATGTGGTGAAGCAGGGAGCCAGAGAGGTCAGCGGCAGAAAGTTAAGCTAAATAATGTACACAAGAAGTGGCAGCTGCCAGAATAATACAGCCCGTCCTCCACAAAGGCCTGCAGGATACATTCTAACTAGCAGCACACTGTATAGGCAGTTAGCTTCTGTCTCATTATTTCAGGGCAGGGACAAAAGGCAGGAGCTGCGCATGCTATTCAGGGTACCACTACTCCATTAGCGTATATTTAAATCGCAGCAGTTGTCTAGTTTTTTAATTCACAAAAATAAAATGTTACGTCAAAAGCCACACATGCTGTCCATCATAGAATTCATGATTACTCATTTCCTGCTCGAAAGTTCATTGTTAGTACTCGCTTACTGTAAATGCTACGTATTAGTTTAAAGCCTATTCATTGCTCTAAATGTACAATCTACTCAAGTCCGAAACAATCTTTCAGTAGAAGTTCTGTTACTCAAAATGCCCTCGATTACAATAGAGCATCGACCTTTACCTGCTGAGAAAAGGATTGTTTCGAAGCAGGTCATCTGTGGGAAATGTACAAGTAAGGAAGGCAGATCGAGTTTGCCGCTGTTTTGAAGATGCGGACAATTTATGCAAAACACACATGATCCCCAAGACAACAGCCAGCAGATATTAGCCTGTAAGTTGACAAAGCAGCGAGATGACAGCCCCTAATCAGGTCTGAATAATGTATTGACGTCATGGGTGAGTAAATACTCGCCTGCCTCGTGTCCCATGTTACATTTCTGGAGCATTTCTAAGGGAGAACGAGCAAGAATACAAGAGCAATGGCAAAATAGGCTTTGTAGAATAAAAATAGTTAATAATAATAAAAATGCATTGAATTTATATAGCGCTTTTCATGATACTCAAAAGACACTTCACATAATTAGAACATCCTAAAAGCTAAAAATAAATAAATAAGAATAACTAAAATACAGGTAAAAAAAATTGAATGTCCATAGGATGACACGGTTATATTCATTATTTGTTTATCAAAGACCTGGGTGAAATTTAGCAAAACATTGCAATATTTTTGACCAGATACCTCGATATTGCGACAACATTGTTGGGTTGTCTATTGGTGGTTTCACAAAATATTTACACATTTGATAAGTAATGATCAGTAATGTGGATAAAATGACTAAGTGGGTAAAGGCAAATAATAGAACAGCTGGAACCGTCTGGCAAGTTAAAAGAAAATTATACCACATGACTACTGACAATATCGAGTCTCATTTCATGATATCGATGTAATATCAATATTTAGCCAAGCCCTAGTTTATCATATCAAACATTTTTGCGAGATTTTGTGAACCGTTGGCTAAAAATTGGTGCACGAGAAAGCTGCTACCAAAATATTAAGCATTAAGTAAGATGGAATTATTATGTGTCTTTGTACTAAAGTCAAGTCAAGTCAATTTAATTTCTGTGTCCCACAAATTGCATCTGGGAAGACGTTGAGCCACTTCAAGGTGCACTAGACACTGGCAGGACCTGCTCTCCACAGAGCAATGTGTCCTCGAGAGGGAGATTGTAATGAGACATAGAAATATCTAATTCTAGACCATTATTATGATTGTCTGGTGAACAGAATGGCTACAGTGGAATTAGTACAGACATAAAACGTCCACAATCTCTCTGTGAAAGACCGTTGCTGAACATTTTAGCCTGTGGGGTGTGTGCTCTCCGATGGTGCTGTCAAGATAACACGGAATCATCATATTACTTAACACAAGGTGACATTCTTCTGAGTTGACTCGAGACCAGAAAAAAGTCTTTATCCCGAATATAAACCTGCCACGAAAACATTACACAATGCGGCGTTGTGCATTACACAAACAGCAGAAGCTGATGATTGTGGGTAAAACCACTTGAGCGGCCTGGGAAAACTCTCTCAAATGATACAACTGAAGCTGGATAATGAGCACCGGAGTGCCCGAGGCCTTGAAATAGTCTCATAACAAAAAGCGCTGCGTGTTGAGACATTGCTTCCACCATTATATCCCCACTGTCCTAACAATGGCAGTAGCTGGGAGTGATGATGGAAGGGTGAAGACACTGGCCCTGATGAGGTTTAAAAACAGAGCTTCAAGGAAGCACAAACACAACTCTGCATGCACAGGCATGCATGGGCTGACAAAATATGAGCATAGCGCGGACACACTGTAAAACAGGATACACCAGTGGGTGAGGATTAACACGCGGCGCTGTTCCCCCGGTCACTGGGAACATGCAGCCATCTGAAATAAAAGTGAATGTGGCTTTTGTAGGGAGCAAAGGAAACCCTCTCAACAGTTATATAAGAAATAAGGCCGTGAGCCTCTCTGTCTCTCTCTCTCTAGCACACAAAAACACACACAAGTGCATGAGTTGCATGCTTATGCATACAACAACAACAACAACACTACTGCACACACCTGCTAGGCAGACACCTATTGTTTGGAAGAAACAGCCCGGAGGCTTTGACACAACCACCTGCTCAGATTCAGTCAGCGGCGATACTATTTATTAGAGCCCAATGCGTCCTGCATTGGCTGCTGGCTGCAGGAAGGCACAGCGGATACCTGCCCGCACCGTGGCAGGGGGGACGATGTCGAATGGACACTGATAAAGGATTCTAGTTCGCCTGTGGCTCAAAGAGCCGACTGCACATCTCACTTGCGGATGTTTTGAGGGAGACCCATTCCCGCGAATATGCCCACGACTTCAACAGTAAATAAAATCAAAGCCCGGGGCGAGACAAATGACACGCAATCACAGCGTGCCCGACGGAGATACCGCTGGGCGGTGCTATTCCTTCCTCGCCAAATGATGAAGCCGTCAATGCAATAGCACACAAACCCTGACGGATGAATTCTGAATGCATTGGGAGTGCACGTGAAGCGTGCGTCAGAGTGAGGAGGGTGTATCATAGGCTCTGGGCCGAGTGAGGCAGATATAAACAGAATGTGTGTGTGTGTGTGTGTGTGTGTGTGTGTGCGTGTGGTCAAATTAACAGCTGAGCACTGGTGTGTGAAAAAAAAGTGTGCATGCATAAGTACTTTTTTTTCAGCACTGCTCCACTGCTTGCCCCAGCTAGCCAATGCCTGCCGACTCGTGCGTTCATAATAAACAGATAGCATTGCATAATATGATTATGACCAGACAGACCTGGGTTCACCAAAACATATTCACATAAGATTGCTCTTGAAACTCTTAATCTGCGTGAAGCCCTTAATAAGACGGGCCCCCTCTCTGACAAGTTGACAGCAGAGCTTCGGGCACAGCATTAGTAACACACAGGGAACTGTCCTCTCATCTGCATGGGAATTAACAAAGACGGCCATTGCTAAGTGTTTGTTGTGAGGAGAGGAGAGGAGAGGAGAGGAGAGGAGAGGAGAGGAGAGGAGATGAGAGGAGAGGAGAGGAGAGGAGAGGGCAGTGACGAGGGGGAGAAATCCATTTAAATGAAAGGGAGAAGAGAGGCGTCAGCATTAGCAGTTAATCCACTGCAGTGAGAACGCTTTCTCTCTGCCCGCGGCCTCCCGGCTCCAGTAGTCATCCTAACAGGAAGGCTGTAACACACACACATACACACACACACACACACACACACACCACACACACACACACTGCACTGTATCCCAAACAACCGAGCCGGTACCTCACATGAGATCCATGCCACGTAAACGATGCTTGACTTACCAGAAACGAGACGGATTTACACACAGATTTAACGTCGAAGCATCATCCGTCCGTGTCACTCCACTACAGCAGCGTTACCATGCCACGTCATATCGGGCATTTAAAGTATGTGTATATATGCAGCATATACAATATACGTGCTACCTCCAATGGTGAATCCCAGCATTTGAGGCAAACAAACTGCCTTCGCCATTCACACACACACACACACACGAGACATTTCCTGTGTTATGAGTCCACGTTCCCTACCCCAGGGAGGGGGGGGGGGGGGGGGGGGGGGGCACGACACAAAAGTGCACACACACAAAAGGGAGCATCTCTCTTCCCCACTCCGTTTCTCTCCCACCCTTTTTCTCTCTCTCTCTCTCACCCACACACTTTCTCTATTTAGCTCACACTTAAAAAGGCTGCCTAAAGATAGAAGCAAGGAGATGAACAACAGCCAGTGAGTGTCATGGCAACAACGTGCAGTGGCTCACAAACACTATTTAGACCAGCAAGAAAGAGAAAGAAAAGTCCTAATCAAAGCTTAAATGCAGCGGCATGGCCTTAGTTTACTAAATTTCAAAGCCCTGAGCACCGCATTCAGCAGTCGAGTCGACAGCATCTCTTATGACAATGGACTTTTGATTGTACTACAAATGCTGTGGATAAATCCTTGCTGAGTCCTCGTGAATAGTTTGAATTTGAGTCGAAAACGTGAGCTTTACACACATATTCACACATTTACAACACTCCTTCTTTTCTCATGTATTTAAGATGGGGTGCAGGGGGGGGGGGACACTGCTCGGAAACATTATGCATGATGCCTTTTCCTCAATGAAAGAAAACAACTTACAGTCAATGGAATCTCGCATGTGGGACTCAGAGCAGAGATTCAATTTAGAACGATCAAACAATGATGCAGATAGTGTTAAGCGCTCTATGCGTTCTGTTGCGGTTCTGTAGGTACTCGGGGTTGGACACAGTCCCAGAAATGTTCACCACCCCGTCAGGATGTTTCAGAGAAACTCTGCGTCTCCTTCCAGTAGAATCTCCCCCGGGGCCACTTGCACATCAAAGCAGCGATTCTCAAATGCCTGGTTTGCCTTCCCGAGTAGTGTTACTCCGATGTACTATTTTACACAACTGATAAAGATGCGTTACACTTTTTTCGCTGATTCCAGTGCATCAGAAATATGAAAACGATATCATGTCATTACTCTCTCTGCAGTTGTCTGTACGGGCTCTCGTCGAGATAAAAAACAAAAAACATCTGATATGTTGGGTGGCCTATTCAAGATGACTAATGGCCCAAGAGTCCTGGATGACATTAATCCACGTGGCCACCATCTTCACGGATCAGTTCCCTTATCATCTGATGAAACATTGACCAGTGCTCTGTCATCTCCATGTTATCAGTATCAGTGAGAGGTTATTTGTCACACTCCTGCTCTGTGGTACGTCCGATCATCTCACTTACATCTGCTAATATATGTGACAGGAGGGCTAACCCAGTGTGATGATGTGTGTGGTCAATAGCACGTCAATATCTGATGTGAGGTCCTGGGACAGAGATGTCGTATGTGTACGGATTGTAAAGCCCTCTGAGGCAAATTTGTAATTTGTGATATTGGGCTATACAAAATAAACTGAATTGAATTGAATTGTGGTCATAGTATGGTTCAACATCTGTACAACATCTGGTTATATCAATCTCTCTGAAGCCCTTAGAATGAAGAGTAAACGCTAGATGAATCTGTATTCATATGTGTGTGTGTTCATGAGGGTGTGTGTTGCACTCACAACGTTGACCTGCAGTGGTTCTGATCCTGGTCTCAACAGCCTCCTCCTCCTGCAGCTACCAGAGCCTCCAGACCGCAGGCGCACCGTCGATGACGACTGACCCACGTCTGGGGGCAAACAGATGATCAATTTCACAAAACACACGTCAATCTTACAATCTGCATATTAATGGGAAGTTAAAAAAAACAACACAAGGGTACCTGACTGAGGAAGGAGCAGCGCCATGGCGGTGAGAATGCTGGGGGGCAGCGGCAGGGAGCGGCTCCGCAGGAGAGAAGCCCTTAGCGGGGGCTCTAACGGTGACACACCCGGGGGGCGAGACAAGGCCTAGAGGGTACTGAGTGGTTAGGGCATCTCCTATATTCCATAAGCAACATCGGTACACACACTCGCACGCACAAGGTTGAATGGACACATTCCCCTGCTCTTCACGTTACATTTCTTTGCCCTTACTGCCTTGTCCTTTTCTTTTTTGGTTGCAGTGAATTAAAAGTATTTCACATCCAGGAAGTCTATTCTGGGGCATTGGTCGGTGTGCATGCCCTGCAGCTACCATGAGAGACTATACATCATGCCAACCGGGGCGGTCTCGCAGGATGAAATGAAACCACTCTGAGTTAGGGCAATGAGAGGTAGAGCTTATGGGAGCAATGAGGCAGAAAATTGGTGACAGAAAAAGAGACCGAGTAAGGGAGAGAGAAAGAGAAGTCAGGAACAAAGAAAGAAAGAAAGAATGTGTGTGTGAGAGAGAGGGAAAGAAAAAGAGGGAGGTGAGCTGAGGGAAAAGCAGCATCCAGAAATACTGGCCTCTATAAATGGGGCGGAGCATGCATGCACTGTTGCAACTAACAGTGAGTGGTGTATACATACTGGGTTAGTACTGGGCTGCCATTTAAAGTCTGTAGTGTGTGTTTGATTTATTATATATTGTTATATTATTGTTATATTGATCAGTGAATTGGTTGAGACAACTTGTGAAATTCTACCCTCTTTAACTTACATGTTCTTTACTTTAGGCTATGCTATATTTACGTTTACGGCACATGAATACATTCCCATCTGCGTATTTAAGTATTGGTGGGGGAGTGTATTTGTCCTTCTAAAGTCAATGTTTGTTTATTTACATTCAGTGAAATCACACGTGAGTGCCTTTGACATCTTACTCTGTGGTGCAGCTCCGTGGACTGCATCTCCCTAGTAACACTGGTCTCTATGACAGAGCAGGGCCGGGAGCGAGCAGCCAGCCGTCTCTGCCCCGGAGACTGTTGCATGGTGGGAGCAGGCCTGCGTCTCCAGCGGCACAGCGAGCCGACCTCGCTGTAGTGGCTGCAGAGATCTCGGTCCGGGCTGGGCCTCCACAGGTCCAGTGCAGCTGAGGCCGGGCGAGGACGAGGGCGCGGGGGCTTGTGAGGCACAGAGGTCTTCTCTGTGTTCGAGTCGGGCCCGGCTGGGCACGGCTGTCTTACACCACAGCCTGTCTGGCTGGCAATCTGCTCACACAGCTGTGATTGGCACAGATACTCAGCAATTTGGCCCAGATAAAGGTGCAATACTGCATTTCTTGTGCTGGGAATTGGGAGGAACGTCTCTACAGATTCAGTCAAATATACCTCAATTATATTTGTTTATATCAAAAGATTCTACGAGCCATAAGCTCATGTTCGTAATTGCTATGCATTAGTGTCAAGAAAGCCCCTGAATGGCATTCAGAGAAGAAACTAAAAAACAAAACAATAAACAGGTGACTCTAATATGTAAACAGTCGCTAATTAGGGAGGATTTTCTTGGTGCCATCCTTTCTCCTCAATCATCGTAGGACTGCACATTAACACCCCTTCCCAAAACACAGATTCCCACAAGCCTTTGCATAATAAAGCCCCTATGAAAGTGTGCTGAGTATTGAGATGTCACATCTCATTTTGTCATCAGAAGTAAGGGCTAACGTGTCCTGACTCGTTGGTGTGACTAAGAGGGGGATGACTAATGCCTGCACTGGAGTGAGCTGGGAAGGGGGCCGTCATGCGGCGCCGACGTCACGGAGCTCTCGGGTTACCGCGGTCACATACGGACAGCTTTGTGGGAAATAGGGTTTTCCTTGCACGCCACACAGGGCTGGCTGAGCAGGAAGGGACAAGCTAACATGGTGTTGTCCACCATTGTGACTGTTTCCTCCTCTCTCCAACAGATGGGGCAGAAGGACAACTGCAGAGTGGCTGGCCCCATTTGTTTCCTCACAGGCTGGTGTCTCCAATGTTTTAGTTTTCTCCCTGACAGTTAATGAACCACACCTAGGAACTTCTATCGTGAAGAAATGAGTAACAGCTCTGGTGCTATTTACAGTCGAGTGAGTTGTTGATGATTTTAAGAAGCAAAAGGATGACCGTGGTTAAAAAACGGTTACATAAATGGTACTTTGAGCATTTATGGAGTGATTACGTGTCGCATGCTTTCGGCAATGTTAATGATGTGGAAAAAGCCTGCAATGGAATGTGGTTATGGCCTGAATTTGAGACACATTATTTATAAATATGCTGTCCGGCAACACAAATTACTGACTTCATGAACAAATGCATTTATTCAATTTGCATCGTAATTAGCATAGCTCACTTTGCATTTAAAGTCACATACCTTGAATATTTCCTCTGTGGAATCGGATGCGGGTTCAATATTGGCCGTGCTCTCTTTATCACCTTGTTGTGATTGGACACTCACTTCCTGTATCTGATGGGTGAACGGTGGAGCATCCCTGGAATCCTGCTCATTTCCTGTCTGCCCCTCTACCTTTTCCTCTTCACAGAGACGGCTTAATGGATCACTTTCAACCTCTGCTTCTTTTGTAGTCTCTGCAGTTGGACCTGACAGGGGGATGTGATTCTCTACTATGGCTGTGGACCTGTGGTTTGTGTCTCTGTCTACGTGTTTGTCTGTGCCCTCAGAACTCTGAAGGCCATTGGCAGCTCGAGCTCCTGGGCATGCCCTAAAGGCTTTCAGGACCACCTTGGGGGAGCGTCCAACTGGCACAGGTTCTGGGGCCTCGTTGTCGAGGCTGCCTGAGTGTGAGGATTTAGTGGTCACTGGTGATGACGGCGTCGGCTGGGATTTCGGAAGTCCTTCACTGTGGAGTGTCAGGGACACACTGTGAATGCTGTCCACCGATGGTTGTGGAGGCCGTGGGGAGCCCATCGGTGTCCTTTCTCCCTCTGGAGGAGAGAAGGAGTGCGTCGTTGTCCGCCATTTTCTGGCCGTATCTGCCACACTGTTGAAAAACTTGAACAGACCACCAAAGTGCCCCTTGGGGTCAGAGTGTTTTGGGGGCGGTGGCTGGAAGTCTCTGACACTCTCAAAGTCAACAGAACCATAGTCTGAGTCCATGGTCTTGTCCAAAGAGGAAAGCTCATAGTCAAAGCTCCTCTCTGAGTAGACGGGATTGGCCTTCCCCAAAATGGAAATCCTCCTCAGGTAACTCCACACATCTTTGTGCCTCCTTCCTCGACCGTGGTGTGTGCTCGGGCTACCTTTAACGCTCGGCTCGCTGCAGCAGGCAGCTGTTTTGTTGCAGTTGTTTGAATTTCCGTGGCTTCTTTTAGTATAGCAAACTCTTTCTGACAGTTTACAACCATTCTGGTTCATGGCTTCTCCCATTGCAGCAGGCTGGTGGCCGTCTATAGGAGCTGTGAGGTCGATGTCTTCGAACGAGCAGTCGAATTCCGCTGTGTGGCCCGCATAGGAGTGCCTCTTGCCACGGTGTCTAAGTGTGCTCCTGCCCGACTGCTGAGGAGTGCCTATGTCCCTGCAGAAAGATTCCTCATCCATCAAGGAGCTGCCGAACTTGGCCGTGGACAACTTCTCCGTCTTCCCTCGAAACACAGAGGGGGATTTAAGCTTCTTGAAGGAGCGAACTTTGTCAGCAAACGACAGTTTAGGGACGGACGCCTCCCCGGGCAGGATCATGGAGTGGGGTCTGCGCTCCAGCTCTGAACCGGCTCTCTTTCGGTTCAAGATCCTCCAGATGCCCCCCGTGGCACGGGGCCTCCGGTTGACCTCCTGTCTCTCCATGACATGGGTCTGAGAAGAGGCAGCCGGGGTCTCTCCCTGCCCCTCTGCAGGCCCTGGACCGGTCTCTTGAATATAAACACTGCTGGTCTCATTCTCCACGTCCAGAGAAACATTAAACACTCGGTTGACAAACCCATTAGGGTTGTTGCTCGCGGGGGCAGGGTTGTCTGGCTGCTCCATCCTCTCTCATTCTACAGTGTCAGCTATCAGCTCCAGTGGACATCATGTCTCGGGGGCTCTCTCTCTCTCTCAAACAACTGGAGGAACAAAAACGTTTTCATATTTTTTAATTCAGGAGTTTGACATTAAACAGACAACCTTATCTTTTCACATCATGCTCAATCTGTCTTATTCTGTCTGAAAACATACGGAGTAAATATTAAATATGTATATTATATTGAATCATCTAAGTGTCTCACCTCCTACACGGGGTGGCACACATCCAAGAACAATAGATAGGTGTTGTGTTGGTGACACAATAAAACACAATGAGAGCATTGGAGGTCTCATGTTGTGATTGTACTACGAGTCAATAGTCACAACCCCCCCATATTTGGTCCATAAAATCCAAAGTATTTATTGGAGACACAGTCCCCCCTCTCTACATTTAAACAAGGAGGCTGTGTTGTCATGGAAACCCTCACTACAGAGATGCCTGGTTATTTCAGGCCCCCCGGGCTCCAGCTGTGACATCATCACAGCTCAGATAAGCTCCTTCTGAGGAGGAAGATGCTCGGCAAGTGCCACACTACTACACGGTAATTACCCCGTTTCATAATCCCGTTAATGTATGGAAGCAGCTCGTGTAATGGGGGCCTCCAGCACACGTCTTTGTTGCTACATGAGATCATGGACAAAGATCCGTGTGCGCTGGCCCTTTCGCGGAAAGTCACAATTTAATTAATGAAGAGGCCGATAAAAATTGTTTACGAGTGCGACCGAGAGAAAGTAACGTCACTCACTCGTTACACACGTGTACATTGTAAAAAGACACATGCTAGCAAGTGCTTTTTAAGCATTTTAAGCAGAAATGTGACGTCGCTTTACTTGGCCGTAACTATCCGGTCATTCGGATAACTTTAATACGAAGTTGTCCATCCGCTCGGTGGTTAAATGGCATAAGCTACGGCACCTTTAGGCTTCCGCACTGTCACCAAACTCACGGCAACGGACAGTAACCGACTTACCGACTCGGGTTTCTTCTCAATAGCTGACGTTACCGTGACAGGTTCACTTCACGTGTGGTTCTTCTGGTCTTAAAGTCGTCTCTTTTCTCTTCTTTAGTTGTTACTTATGGCGTCGGTCAAATTGGCATTAACCAGCAGCAGGTTGCCCAGTTCGGTTTTCCTGAAATACAAAATGTCAAATAGTTTCGCGCTTCAGTCCCCGGTTAACGTCAGTGAACTGGTAGCCGGAGGAAACGTCCGCGCGCGTGAACGTCTCACTTATCAATAACTCCAGAAAGTGTCTTTCTACCCGCAGAAGAAAACAAAAACCCATCCGTATTCGACCCTCACAACCTCCACATTCAGCCGTGAAAGCTGTTAACTTACCCCCCCCCCCCCCCCCCCCACCCCACCCCACCTCCCTTGGAGGAACGTGACTTTCTCCCTCCCCAGTTTAAATGGGCATCGTCGTAACTGTCCGCAAACGCACCACGCCGGCTCAACGCGTCCAGCTCCAGCCCGCGGGCTGAACTCACGTCCGGCTGGAGTTACGCAGCGGACGGCGCGGCTCCTCCTGAGCTGTCATGTGGTCGCTGTTCGCCTCTGAACTCCGCCAGCTATCACCAAACTGAGAGAAACTCCCCGAGTGAGCGACGCACCGGTGAACTCTTGCCCCGTAAGCTCCTGCAGACGCCGACACTCTGATCTGTGATAAAGCGCTCACGTTGACAGAGCACACGCACACACACGCACGCACGCGCGCACACACACACACACACACACACACACACACCCTCTCCACACACACACGCACACACGCACACACACACGCGCACGCACACACACACACCCTCTCCACACACACACGCACACACGCGCACGCACACACACACACACTCCCTCTCCACACACACACACGCACACACGCGCACGCACACACACCCTCTCCACACACACGCGCACACACACACACGCTGACACTTCTAAGTGTGTCTATTTGTTAGCAAGTTTAGAGCTAATTTGTTTTCTATATTATCCATATAGCTGACATTATAATATATTGGGATGTTTACTGTGCCTTTAGTCCTATTTCTATCCTCAAGTTCATTTAAATCCCAAACTATTTCCCAGAGCCTTTATAGCATATTTAGTATGTATACTTAAGAGTGATTTGTTTCTTCTATTTGATGAATTAATAAGGAAGCACTTATCATCTTTAAAGGACCATCGGTGAAAACAAGTGATTGACTGAACTCTGGTCTCACGAGCTGATCCTCCTTTGGGGATTTGCGTTGAATGTGAAAATCCTTCTATTGAAAAAGGGCACAATGGGGAGAGGGAGCTCAGGGTGGTGGTGGTGGTGGTGGTAGGGGGGGGGGGGGGGGGGGGGGGACCGAAGGAATTTACTAAAAACTAAACAGCTCCAGAGCTCCATAGCTGTGAAAGAGGAGATGGTGGAAGAAGGGGGCCTAAATTTAAACATTTCCTCTTAGTCCTGTTTTGGGCCCATTGTCATCGCATGGCGTTCTGCCTCCTGCACAGGAAGGAGTGGATCTGACATCAACGCTCTCCGGCTGACAATGCCAGGAAGTCTGTCTGACTGTATGTAAATATCTCTCTGTGTCCATGCTTCCCCTCTCCTCTCCCTGGGTACTCGAGGGTGTAGCAGCAGTAGCAGTAGTAGTAGTAAGAGTAGTAGTGGCAACATGGTGATTTACATGCTACACTTCCCCCGTAACTCATCCGCAACTGTCACTGTGAATCACAGCAACCTCATCTTCAAATGACCTCTCCTCTGGTGCAGCTTCCGCAGCACAAGGTTTCCTTATGTCGACCTAATAGGCTCTTCTTTTTCCTGTTTCTATTTTTATATATATAGTTGTCTCTTTCAGATCTCTTTGTGTTTTGCCATCTCTCCTTTATACTATTATGTCATTTTCTGTCCTCGTTTTGTGTTGCCTCGCTGTTCGTTGTCCTCCTTCACTTCCACTCCCTCACTTCTTCCCACCCTCCCTCCCTGCCCCCTTACTCACTCACTTCCTCAGGACCCCAAGCCGTCTTTCCTGTTGTCCCCTAGCCCGTCGCAAAAGACATCCTGGCTCAAACCGGCCAAGTGTTTCAGCTCAGACTTGGCTTATGCCGACGTAAAGACCGACTAACTCCCCATCTTTGGAAAATAAATCCACCCAAACAGCATTTTTGTTTGAGTGACAGAGCATGAGAGGGGGAAAGAGAAAGAGAGAGTGATGAGTGGAGGGAGACAGATCAGAGATTTATAGACTCTCTACCAGCCGGGCCCTTGTCTGAAATGATAAGTTTTGTTTACGCTCGGCGGGCTGTGCACATACGGCGAGTTTACTTTGTCGCCTATTTATCGCGAGTGTTGAACACTAAGAACAGAGCTCTTTGAAATGATGTCACCGGCCGCTCATTTTCAGAACAATCAACCTCTTCCTCCTCTTCCTATGACACGGTCCCCGCTGGTGGGTTTTGGAGGAGATTACTGGAGACAAACACTTGCTGAGTTTAGGCCCAGTTGTAATTATTTCGCCAGTCTTTGTCAAAGCCGTGGAGTGAAAACAGGCTGCCGTGGAAAAGCCGGGCCAGACGGGGATGGTGGGGGGGGGGCAGATGTGTTGTGATATCAAATGAAAGGCTCACTAAAAGCCTGGGAACTGGAACCAGGAGGTGTAACTCGTGTGCGGGGTTCGGTCACATTTTGTTTCCAGTGCAGGTGTTTGGACGCCGCCTCGCTGGATGATCCGAGATAAGGAGACGCTGATGACGGCGTGTGTACATCAGTGTGTATACATCAGTGTGTACATCAGTTTGACACCTTTTACTGATGAAGTGAACTGGCACACACAACAGCATCTCTGCCCACCTCTGGTATAGTTATGCCCAGGTAGAGGAGTTGCCTCCAGTGGACGAAGAGAGTTTGAATTACACTGACATTCCTGACATTCCCTCTGCTCTGACCTGCATACTTCCCTGGCCTGGCTGCACATGGCACCATCCCTGAAACACACACACACACACACATTTGAGCCCCCCTTTCCCTTCACAGACACTTTGATCTTTATTGCAATCAGTTTGGGATAATCAATCAGTTTGGGGCCCTCACACACACGTAGCATCTCACATGGCACACACATGGACGGCCGGAATGTTAACGTGCGTGAACGGCCCGCTGTTGGGGAAGGTCCCGCTAAACAACTTGTTCCTCGGGCCGAGAGAGGGAGGTGAGAGGAAGATTGAGAGGGACAGGCGGAGTGTGTGTGTCTGTGTCTGTGTGTGTGTGTGTGTGTGTGTGTGTGTGTGTGTGTGTGTGTGTGTGTGTGTGTGTGTGTGTGTGTGAGCTTTCAGTCGGGGGACTTTCGGCCATTATCAGGATGAATCTGAAAACAGGAAGGCGGGTTCCATTAAACAAGACGAGCGGAAGACGACCCCAGTTCTACTTCCTGTTTTAGAGCAAGGGAGGAAACCGCAGATTTTTTAGGAATTCAAATCAGAATCAACATCTCCGGAAGCACGGAATTATGAGCATTCATGTGCTGCTATTTACTTTGTTTTGTCTAACCTTTGAGGGTTTTAGTGAAGCATTCTTTTTTAATTTTAACTGTCTTTTGAACAAATGTGACGTGTGATCGGGCAGATGTTTCTCATCCCAGTTCTGTATCCCTGTGATTGTTTATCCGGCTCTACATCGTGCCGCTTTGGGCTGAGCTGGACTCGGCTGTGTTTGTGGGTCAGCATGCAGCGAGAGCAAAGCAGCCCCGGCATACAAAACAACCATTTCCGCTCGTCTTCCACTTCTTTTCGGGAAGCAATGTTTCTGATTGGGGGAAAAGAACCCAGGGGACGGGGGTGAGATACCCCTCCTCTGCTGCCTGCGATCCCCACTGGGACGAAGAGCACACGAAACACATGCACATCATCGTGTGTCTTCTCACCACAATGTGTCGGCATCGCTGAGCGGAGTAAAAAAAAGGGTGAGATCAGAGGCGAGAGAGTAAACAATTAACAGTGTGATTGATAGTAAACTGGCATTCCTCTCGCTGACTCGTCATTAAAATGTTTTTGGTTTTGTTTTAATAGTCTTCTTCTTTATCTCCTTGATGAATGTTGATCTCTGACCCCATCCTCGTCTCTGCTCAGCGTCCTCTGCCCCGGTTTAGGTTGTGGAAACAGCGGCCCAGTTTTTAACGGAGGTAATAGGCACATTATGAGGCCTATCAGTTATAGCTGGATATGATCCCTCCCCCCCCCCCATGTCCTCCACTGCAGATCCTTTACTACGTCCTAGTCAGAGGAGGAGAGAAATGCACAGCGAGCTTCCCCTTCCTTCTGCCGCACATCCTGTCTTATTGGTGAGAGAAGCAGCTAAAGAGGGAGTGACGCAGACATTTTGTAAAGTTTACATTTCGCTGGCAGCGCAAACAAATCTTTTCAGTCACTCATAACCCAACATGACATCAGTCTTCAGAAAGTTTAATGCCGGTATTTCTTTTGTGCTCCATTCATTTTGTGTCTCTCTTTTTTTGGGGGGGGGTTGGTTTTGTTTTTTCTTCCTGGACTAGTGTGTTATGTATGGTTCGTTTCATGACATGAATAAAACCAAACCCCTCCCTTCTATCCCAACAACCCACTGCATGCACACACACACACACACACACACACACACACACACACACACGCACACACACAAGCACGCACACGCACACACACTTACATCCTCTCTGTCAGGGTGATGTAACTGCATGCAAAGGTTGTTAAATATCCAAAAGCAGAGCTACAATTGAGTGGAGAGAGACATCTAGAGGAACCGGCTGAAACTGTTTGCTTATTTTACTTAATGGCAGGGTGAGAATGTTTCTTTTTATTTATTTATTATTATTTCAAATTAGACGCGTGTCTTTAAATACAAAATGCACACGGTTCCGCAGCAGGAGTAGGCTGGAACATGCAGCCTCTCCACCATGAGTTAACGCTTCAAATTGAGGAGGAGAGTTCCTGCACCACCCTGCAGCGAAGGGCTTCTGCCACACGATGGCACTGTGGCTCTTTCACAGGACGCCCCGCACACCTTTTGCCAGTGTAGCAGTGGATTATGAGACAATCCTTTAATATTAAAAATCAGATCTAGCGTACATTTGAGAATATTGTCTATTTCAGGAGTAATACCACGCAGGCACATCCAGGTTTCAGGGGACTCTGGCTGATAGAGTGAAACCGGAGGAGTTGATCTAAAATGATGAAATGAAATTGACCGGATTTGCAATGAGGATTTGAATTAACTACCAGTAGCCGCTCTCTCATTGAATTAGCGGTTGCTGTTAGATCGGCTCAATAAGAAACTGCTACCAAACCTGATAAAGAGCCGTGATTGGGCTCTGCACTAGTCTGAATTGAGGCAGTATTAATGACACAGGCACCCTGAGGCCTCAGGCTCCTCTCTCTGTAATGAAGGTGTAGTTACATGTGCAGTAACTCCATTGGAATTCAGCCTTTAGCTGCGTGTCAATCAATGGACAATGGTCATACTGCTGGAGCTGTGACCGCAGATACACTTTTTTGAGGAAAATGTGCCTCAGGCTAAAAAGTAATTTGGTGTAAAAGTAAAGAATTAGACCTTGGAGATGTGGCTAGCATTAAAGTTAGATGTGATTAAAGCTACAGGCATCGATTGGATCTCTGTTACAAGGTACCAGGCCGCGGGATGTTCTGCAGAATATAGCGGAATCACTCTGTATTCAATTTCATGATTTTTCACTGTAACCCCGTGAGATGATTTCATTTGCTTTACACATTTGGAAAGAGGCTCAGTCAAGCAAAGAAGAAGAAGAAGAAGGAGGAGGAGGAGGAGGAGAAGAAGAAGAAGGCATGATGCCAGCCAATTCCATAGAATCCAACGCTGCCCAATAACGAGTTGTGGCTTGGTTTAAACATAAAGGCTCCAAGTTAGGTGAAACTTTTCTCATTTGTCATTCGGCGAAGCACATCATCCTTGCTTAAAGGCCGTCAGAGGCGAGATGAGAGGTTGGTTATGTGGGAGAGCCACGTCTGTCCCAGCTCTCGCTTGCAATCAGTCAAGACGGGGTGAAATCAGACGAGACGACGTGTATCCGTGAGTCCCCATATGTGTTTATCCAATTTACCTGGGCGCACATTCATTTATTCACACGTACGTATTGAGAGTTCGGAGTAGAAGTATGCGACGGAAAAGAGGTATTCCGGTTATTAAGGGAAAAACTGTTGAAGAGGTGAGAGCCCAGCACTCCATGCTGAAGCCACTTTTGCTTTCATGTTAGCAGCTGTCCAAGCCCAAAATGGCCAATTACCATCATTTCTCTGCTGGTGGTGGTAATGTAAGTGAGATAGTGAGATAGTGAGAGAGAGAGAGAGATAGGGAGAGGGAGAGGGAGAGGGAGAGGGAGAGGGAGAGGGAGAGGGAGAGATGGAGAGAGAGAGAGGGAGAGGGAGAGGGAGAGGGAGAGGGAGAGATGGAGAGAGAGAGAGGGAGAGGGAGAGGGAGAGGGAGAGGGAGAGGGAGAGATGGAGAGAGAGAGAGGGAGAGGGAGAGGGAGAGGGAGAGGGAGAGAGAGAGAGAGAGGGGGAGATAGGGAGAGGGAGAGGGAGAGGGAGAGGGAGAGGGAGTAATGCTGAGGGAACCAAGAGCAGATGAGGTAGAGGCAGCAGAGATAAGCCAGAATAAAAAACATATTTCCACAGCATGGAAATCAGACAACATCCACCATGACAGAAGGTGAATCCATCCTCTGCACAGGAAATAGATTCAATTAGATGGGTCCTTCTGGTGTGTGAATATACACAGAGATTGTTTTTATGGAAATAACAATTGTAATTGCAATGTCTCCGGCTCTTTTCACATTGATTATGCGGCGTAAATAAGCAGATAGATAATGTATACAACACACGCCTATAAATACATATGCACAAAGGAAGTAAGAAAAAAATGAAGAACAGTAAGGAAGAGAAAATGACCGTGTGGCTTCTCTGCATATTCAAGTCTAATATTATTATTATTATGAAGACTGAGTTTTCCCCAGAGTCTCCTCCACTGATCGGTGTCTCAGTGTCTCAGTCTGATCTTTGCCAGGAGCTAAATGCTGTCAGAGCTTGAAAGATAACGCTCATTGTTTCTTATGGGAAACACATGATATTTACTTAGAAACAGCGAGATGTTTTCACCACAGTCTAAAAAGCCAATCAAAGTCCGCTACCACGTGTGCTTAAAAGGTAAACATCAGTGGATTATTTTCAACTCTTTGAAATGTATTTATTTATATAACACCATAGGAACACGTTGTGCAGGGTTGACACACACAAGCGGCTTCGCCTTTATCCACGTGGCAAGGTCCAAGTGAAAGAGATGACATTTCTCAGTCGGGTTAGATGAAAGATTGCCTCGCGTCTTTTCATCACGATTGATAATGCAGCGCGCGGTATTACATGTGGGGGACTGCGGTTGCTACTGAAAAGGAATAAAGAGTCTGTTTTCTGACCTTTCATTCAACCCGGCTGGACCTTACTAACGGTTTGACATCAATATCAGGCTCTTGTCTGACAGGGAGACCAAAAAAAAAAAAAAGGAAGAGAAGCACACCATTTTGTTGACAGAGTACGATCCGGTGAGTGAAAGCAAACGGCGGCAGCGGGGTTTACAAACACCTGTGTGGGAAGAGTGATGGGGCTGAGGCAGAGAGGGCAAAGGCGTTGCAGGCATGAATGAAATTATTACACAAAAAGTAACCTCAAACAGGATGAAATGTAGTTGTTGTTTTTCTTTCTTTTTTGTGATTTCAAAGAGCAGGAGTTGAAAGAGGCTGATCGCCCTCCACGCTCCCGCCTCAAGCTGAGCCCCAGGAAATTCACATCGAGGGACCTTGCATGATATAAGTAATCAAGCGCTGCTCACGCTGAGTTTATTTTTATTTGATTAATTCTAATGCGGCTTTGCCCAGTCTGGGAGGATAACAATGTGGGTTGCATGTCTCACTGCCTCCATCTGTCCGACTGGAACATGTTTGGGAACACATCATCGTCACAACAACAGAACGGTTAATCTGCCTTATTTACTTCTCCCAATATGGCTGCTTTGTCACACAAATCGTTTGTCCTCCAGGATAAATATTTTCCCAGCGTCGGTGCACACTAAATGTTGATTTACTTTTTAGCCTGTTAAACTGGCCAATCTGCATATGCCGTGTTTGTGGTTTGTCAGGATGCATCCACTGTGACAATATATACTACAATTATCATTTAAGTGTGACAGCGGAGCTGGAACCTATTCATTGGTCTGCAGAGACCTGGGTGCGTCAACCCAGCTGTCATACTGTGTATGCAAGATGTCTCGTCTGACTAAGGGCTGATTTAGTAGGAGAACAATTTAATGCTGTCTGATGTCATTGTAATGAACAGGATCTTGACTAATTCGTCTCTCCTTAAAGAGACATAGGCGGGGAGTCAGAGGCAGAGAGGATGAGAAAGACGTGAAGATCTGATTCGTCGGATAGCTATTTATGTTGCTGAAAGAAAGAGAATTTGGAGCAGGCCATTTAACGTAATGCTCTCTCTTCTTTGCTAACGGTCTGAAGATAATTAGTATTACTAATCAAAACACTTGTGTCTCTTCTCCCCTGGTGTGTCATCTTCCCCCAGGGCCATTGTAAGCTGTCTATTGCTATGAAGGGCACTCAATTCTTCCTTTTATGTTTCTATTGGATGTAAGCTAGAGCAATAATGCTCTCCCAATCTGCACTGTTTTTTGTTGCTTTCGTAATGTCACCAGATCATTGTTTTTGCACGAGTCACCGAACATCACATAAAAAAACACATTTGAACCACCGACTTTCCCTGGTTTGGATCCAAATACATCAACTAATGTTATACGGATGGATGCAAATTGGACAGAATTAAGTATCGAGCATTAGCAGGACAACCAGGCATTATAGCACGTAATTAGTCGTCATAGGCTCAATAACTCATTGCTGAGACCAAATGAGTCTCTTTTATCGAGAGTTGGTTGTGATCTAAATCAGTCGGCAGGTAAAAATACCAAAGGTGTTTTTGCTTATGTGTATGTATAATTTTCCATTAACGGATTCATTATTTAATCTTACATTTTAGGATATTGTGAAAAAATGTTGATCAAAAGGTCTGAGTCAACGGTGATGTCTTGAAATGTCTTGTTTTGTCCAACCAAAGATTTTCAATGTGTTAAGATATAAAGCAGTTTAAAGCAACAACTCCTCACATTTAAGTAGCTGAAACCAGGGAACGTTTGTCATTTTTGCTTCATAAATGAATGAAATGGTAATATATATTATCAAGTTGAAGGCTATTCATTTTCATTCAATTGACTACTGATAAAGCGATTGATAGTTTCAGTTCTGTTGATAAATGGCTTTTCAATTGTCGGTTTGGGCTCAGGAAGTTTTGTAATTTTAATTTTTCTGACTAATTTATTGAAGAAAACACAAGACTACAGCCATGTTAAAAGCTCTGTTAGGCTGTGCTTTGAACAGAATGCTAACAAGCTCACTAAACTGGTGAGGAAGGCCAACTCCATCATTGGCTGCAAAGAGGACTATCAGGAACAGGTGGCGGAGAGGAGGACACTGAAGACATGATTGTCCATACTGGAGAACCCGGACCACCCTCTCCACCTACTGCAGGGACAGAGGAGCACGTTCTCCGACAGACTGCTTCAGCTCCGCTTCCCAAGGACAGATACAGAAGAACATTCTTGATACATGAGAACATTCCTGATAGAGGAGAACATTACAGATACAGGAGAACATTCCAGATACAGGAGAATATTCCTGATACAGGAGAACATTCCAGATACATGAGAACATTACAGATACAGGAGAACATTCCAGATACAGGAGAACATTGTATCTACATTCCAGATACAGGAGAACATTCCAGATACAGGAGAACATTCCAGACACAGGAGAACATTCCAGACACAGGAGAACATTCCTGATACAGGAGAACATTTCAGATACAGGAGAACATTTCTGTTACAGGAGAACATTCCTGCCCACTGCAATTAGACTTTATATTAAATCACCTCTGGCCAGATCCTCCACAAATTGAATCAACATCAATAACCGTTGCACCGCTTCACTTTATATACTTTATACTCACTTATACACACTGTATATACTTTGCATTTTTGGATCTATCTATCTATCTATCTATCTATCTATCTATCTATCTATCTATCTATCTATCTATCTATCTATCTATCTATCTACCTACCTACCTTTCTATGTATCTACCTACCTACCTATCTACCTTTCTATGTATCTATCTATCTATCTACCTACCTACCTATCTACCTTTCTATGTATCTATATATCTACCTACCTACCTATTTACCTTTCTATGTATCTATCTATCTATCTATCTATCTATCTATCTATCTATCTATCTATCTATCTATCTACCTACCTACCTTTCTATGTATCTACCTACCTACCTATCTACCTTTCTATGTATCTATCTATCTATCTATCTACCTACCTACCTATCTACCTTTCTATGTATCTATATATCTACCTACCTACCTATTTACCTTTCTATGTATCTATCTATCTATCTATCTATCTATCTATCTATCTATCTATCTATCTATCTATCTATCTATCTATCTATCTATCTATCTATCTATCTATCTATCTACCTACCTACCTACCTACCTACCTACCTACCTACCTACCTACCTACCTTTCTATATCTATCTATCTATCTATCTATCTACCTACCTACCTACATACCTACCTACATACCTATCTACCTTTCTATGTATCTATGTATCTATCGATCTATCTATCTACCTATCTACCTTTCTATCTATCTATCAAACATGATGATTTTTAACAGGTTAGATGTTCACCATGGTCATAGCGCTTGCTAATTTGGAATCTGAAGCAAATGTTTCAGCAATCCAGCTGATAGTTGTTGAGATATTTCAGTCCGGAGCAAAGTGATGGACCAACTGTCCCATCATTGCCATCCCTAGAGACGTGCCGCTAGCATGGATGAGAATGAACCTGGGAAATACCCCGGACAAGCCATGCATCTTTCATGGCACTAACCACAATTTTGATGACCATACATATTACATAAGTCAAAACTTGCTGACCTTTTTTTGGCATGTAGCCTACAATAAAACTGAAGTTCAAACCGGGGTATTCCTGCTGTATACGGGAGACGTTGGTAACGACCACTGATAAAAAAGAATTCACTTATAATAAAAGAGTATGAAAGCAGCATTAGAACAGGTGTGTTAAGCCCAAATATGATTTATTACCAACGATTTACCAAGTGAAAAAAGCAAAGGAGGCTAACTAGTTTCTGCTTTTTCTGTATCCATTGCAGTGTTTATCTCGTGGACACTTTACTCTGGATAGTGGATATTGGCAGAGAGAATGGTTGGGAGGCTTTATCTCAATAAATTGCAGCCTGTCATGGATTATAGATTAATTAGTTTGTCCTTACCTGAGAGCAACGAGTTGAATCTAGTGGTGAAAAGACTAATTTTACACATCTCTGATTAAACAGTGTCAAATTACTTTTTAGAAATATGAGCCAGGAGGAAATTGTGGAATTTGACTTTTATTTTCACACTCGGGGAGTCTATAATAGGGTTGGAGGCGGGCTTCTGGTCTACTGGGCTGCGCATCAGGAAGTTAAAGCTGCAAAGGCGTTACTGTGTAATGTGAATTAATAATGACTTAATTAAACCTGAAATTAAGAGAAAGATACTCCTCCTGCCTGGGAACATATCTCCCTGAGCGCTCCTGGATGCATATGAGAAAAGGCTTATGTTCAAGATATCCTGCACTACCAGAATAAATCACAAAATGTGGCCTAGCATCTGAATGGCTTTAGCTGCACTAACAGGAGTTGTGCAAAGTTCCCAAGGTTCCTTTCATTGTGCAGTCTGTTTTATATCCACCACAATGCAAGGCATGTTGATAGTCACAAATCAATGCGAGAGAGACGTCCTTGTAATGTCATTATTGTGGTTGTTATGTTACTAAATGAAGAATGATTGAAGAACACAAAGAAAAACATTCACCACCAACACTCACAAAGAACGTCTATTTCAACATCCCAATCCACAAAACAGAATGGAAGAAGTCCTTAAACCCTAAAATGAATTTCTGGTGGGTTTTATATGGGTTTTTGGTTCGATGCCTCAAAGGTGGTCTGTGGTTAACACAAGCTGAAGAGACTTCAACTTGTGTTCTACAATGTAAAATGTGTCAGCAGATAGCCCTCTGTTAAGTTTTTGAAGCTTTTGAAAAGTTGGCCGCCAACAAGTGGTTGAATGGGACGACATGACGTCATCACGCTCACTGTGTATATTCTCGCCCATGCAAACGTGCTGTAGTGTGTTTAAAAACCTGATGTTAAAAACCTTCAAAATGGTGTTTATTTGTGAAGCTTATCAGACACATTTTGTTTGTATTTGATCAAACAAATTCCAGCGGAAACACCCCATTGGCTCTTTGTCGAGGGAACCAGTGGGACGCTAACTTCTGGGATTGGCCTCCAAAAATACGTCATCCCTGCAGCACACAATCAGACAATATTAACACAATGTTACAGACACCAAAAACATTTCCATTGTGCGCTATTTATTGCAGTGCTCAGTAATCTTATACTAACAGTCGAGGTTCACTAATTGTTAGTGTCTCGATAAAGTTCGCCATATCCTTCGGGTTGATGTTGGGATTTCTATAGAATTTGTATAGATTCAAAACAAAGGTTTCAAAACCAAATGTAGAACTCAAATGAAATGAAGTATTTATGAGTTAACACCCCAGAACATCTACTACTACAAGAATCAGGCTTTATTTTCAGCAGCAGGAATCCATTTTCATCAAACAAGAGCCGATAGAACTAGTAAACGCTCCTCACCAGACATGCAGAAAAACTCATTTAGCTTCTAGCTTTTACAAAAATGTCCAAGACCTTTTTCTCTGCAGTTACGGGTGAATGTTTACTGTCACATAGCCAGAAACATCACTGCATTGTCTGCTGAATCAATCAGCAGGTACTTGTTACGAACATGCCCCCCTCTAAATTATGGTTTTTAATTTGTTATTTTTGTTCCCATTTCATGTGAATGACATTTCTTTTGTCAGCAGCGGTCACGCCGGTGTCAGTCGGCGTAGCCGGCAAACAACCAGTCACCCAGCAACAGTCGTTTTCCCCTTTGTGGTAATTTCGCCTAAAATTGGAGACTAGTCAATGTTGTGTTTATTCCAAGAGTAAGCATTGACATATTTCCAAAGAATTAATTTACCTCGCTTGGAAAACATTATTATTCACGAGACACCTTTTGCAGCAAAGTCCCTGATCATCCAAGAAGCTGTTGAGGGCTCAGGCTGGATCAAAACAGAACAAGGCAGTGAGGGTGGCTGCGACAAACAATCCCGGGAGAGAAAGCAACCTTGATGGGTTTTCAGACACTGCTGCTGTCTGACAGGGTTGTTTGGTCTCTCACTCGTAACCTTGTTCATGAATCTTCTCTCTAAAAGAAAAAAATAACCCCACCAGATAAAACTAGCCTTGGTGCTCCTTGTGCTTGATGATGGAAAGTGATATCTAAATAAAATGTGAAACCCAGAGTGTGCTTGTTTGTGCGAGCTGTTTATTGCCACATACGAGCACAGCGTGTGGCAACTGAAGAGGCAGCATGTGTGTATTTGAAATGCGTAAACAAACACACACACACACACACAAATAATCTCATGCGTATTTAGATGTAAAGGTAGTGCGGCCTCACTCTGGAAGATGCTTCAGAACGTTCCAGCTCGACTCGTCTGTCACACACTTTGCGCTGCAAGCAGAAAATCCTCTGGGACACAGTTCGTATGTTTTGCAAAAGACTGCTTTCAACGTGTGCTTTTTGGAAAGCGATCAGCCCCACAGCCAAGTCGGCTGTGATATGTTGGAACTCGTGTATAATAAGAAAATGGCCTTAAGTGCGAAACATGTCATTATTTCTCATTTAGCTCCAGTCTTCCGAGCTCATCAGTGCAAGTCCTACAAAGGAGGACGGCTCCCGCAGCTGCTTGTGCAATATGCACTCATTCTGTGTGAACGCGTAGTTCCGCTACATGTGTGAACGCGTGCTTGTATTCGTAAGTGCACGTTTAGGTGTGTGTGTGTGTGTGTGTGTGTGTGTGTGTGTGTCCCTGTGAGACAGGATTAAGCGCAGATAGAGTTTTCCGAGTAGAACCGATCTCTCGGAGAGAAGGGGGTCTCTGGGCTCTTAGCGCTGAGCCCGGCTTCTCCTCCTCTGCCGTTCCCCTCCCACTCCTCTCAGCACCACGCTTAAATACTGTGGGGCCCTGGGATGCAGCCCGGATACAACGCGGTGGTTTCAAGGGTTGTGGTTCCCATTTGAAATCAGCCCCGATTCGTCTTTTTTAAAAAGAAGGAGAACAAAAAGAGTGAGAAATGTGCAAAGCGGACGGTTGGATTGATGTGCCTCCCTCTGCTCCCACTCACAAGGTTGTCAGACTGCAGAAACCGAAAAGAAAGACTGAAGTTGGGTTTTTTTTGTGCATGGCCGTCTCTGATGAGCATGCGAAGGGTGAACAGAGGGAGAGCAGAGAATGCCACTGTCATGTTCGAGGCCACAAAACAACATTGAGGACCCGCCTTTTTTTTCTTTTCTTCTCTTTTCTCCACGAGCCACCGTCCGTGGGAGAGCGAAGGGAACACTTTGTTTTTTGTTTTCTTTTGCCTTCGCGCGCAGAGCAAAATTGCAGAGACAAGCAGACATTACCTTGCAAAGTCAAGACCCAACATTTGCGATGGTGTATTGACATATTGATTTTCCTTGGCAGCTATTGGCAGACGGAGTAAGGAGGATGGGGCCATGTGTGCGGGTCCACGGGAGCTCGGTGAGATCCAGGCAGCATTATGCACACCAAGAGAATGAGGCTTAGCATATATTGAGTGTTTATGCTGCAGAATAGAAAGTGTGGAGCACCTTTGCTTAAACTCACTGAATGTTAAATTGGGCTTAACTAAAAATCCCTCTTACACAAACAGAAAGTGATCCAGGCTTTTTTTTCTTTCTCCTTTTTTTTTTCTCGCATTAAATAATTTTTCTTTTTAATGTGGGCATGTTTGCAAAAAAGAAAAAATACATTCTCTTTTTTTTTTGCTTCTCCATATTGACGGGTCTCTCTGCTCTACATGAAAAACACACATATAAATGTGTATGTGAAAGAGATGAAGAAAGATGAAGGATAATGTGTTGGAAGATGTGATCTGGAGGAGAGTGAAGGATATCCATTGTTTGTCTTCTTAAGGGCAGGGCACACATGGGGGACAGAGCTGGAGTGTATGTGGATTAGAGTGGAGCTCGGTCCTGAATATATAACCGGCCCAAGGTCTGCTCGGCTGTCCTCTCTTCTAGCACAATGGCCATTATAGCAGCTGAGAGACTGTTAAATATTAACGTCCTGAAAGTATTCTTACCGGACACCTCCTTGATGTGAACAGATAACGAGAATAACATATGGCAGGCGTACGCAGCTCGCGCAGTCCTCTCACGTTTCCTGCCTGATGTAAAATGGGTCAAAAGTGGGAATCATGGTTCGGGGGATGCATTTTTGATGGGTTGTTTATGAGCAGGGGGTTTTGGGGGAAAGAGCAGAGCACGTCAGAGCATATTTCGATAGAAGATATAAAATGCTCAAAAAACGTACATGTGTAGAATAAGGAAAGCAAAATAAGGTATTCTTCTTCATGTTCGTTCCAAAAAATACATTAAAGTTCCCTTAAGAGGAGCTGGAACGGCTCGACAACATTTGATACAAATGAAATATCAAACAGACTTAATGATCAAACGGCACTAAATATTAAATGCACCGAGCTATCATTCATGTAGCTACAGTACAAAGCTCCCTCAGCTATAAGGTTAGTATTGTTATGCTTTTCGGCTTTTGCAATTCATACAGCCTCTTTGTGGGGACACATACATCCTCCTGCTGAGCACCTGAAGTATTTCCGTGCCATGCGTTTTCATCTGCCCGGCTGATTCGTGTTTTCCTGACAATTAAGAGCTTAACTCAGTAAACCATTGCTTTGGCTGTGTGGAGCATGCAGTGTGTGTGCAAGGAACATGGCCAATTATATCAAATTGTCTCAATTCTTTTCTTCGGCAAAATGGCCAACCTCAAACCTGCTTAAATGAATGCAATAGTATGTTAGTATAACCGGGGTCAAAGAGCTGGTGTTTCCACCGCCCACGTTCCCCCGCTGACCTGATGCTGAGTCCGTGGTAAATGGTTGTGTACGATTCGCAGCACGTTGCTCCGGAGCTCGATGACGCATGTTACGGCGCACAGATACAATTGTGGTGTAACACACACACACACACACACAGGTTTAAGAGAGATTATGAAATAAACAAGACTTGTTTTTTTTTCCAGCACTGTCAAATACAAAACCAATTGTGCATTTCAAACAAAGCGTTTTACATTTTGGGAAGTTTACTAATGTGTGTAAAGATTACTCTCTTGCCGACAGTTAGATAGAGAAGATTGGTACCACTGTTGTGTCCGTCCTTTAGATATGAAACTACAGCCAGCTAGCTTAGCTTAGCATAACAAACACACCTACTAGCACATTTAAAGCTCTTTACTTGACATATCTCATTTGGTTGGACAGATCCCGTTTCCAGTCTATATGCTAAGCTAAGCCAGCTGGCTGTAGCTTCATATTTCACATTTACCATAAAGATATAAAGAGAGTGGTATCGCATATGTGTATTTTTTCCAAAATGTCGAAGCCTATACTTTAAAGGCTGTTTTTACTCTCCAGATCTACAGTGGGAAGAGAATAGTTGCCTTACTCATGCTCGACTACCCGCGCACAGCTCCATTTGAACCCTATCTCTCTCCCTCTGTCCCTGTCACAGGAAGGCGGCATTGATTCAAGTGGGGATGCGGCACCTGAAGTGTTCGTGCGTTCCCCTCATCTCGGCGCCTCACTCAACCCCTCCTGGAAACGCGCACACGTATCGGGAAATACACGGTGACACATGCTGAGAAGCGCACACTAACACACGCTCGTGTAACACATTGCAGTTACAGTATGTTTCAGCTGATGCTCGAGGGCTGACGGTAAGACACAGCTTACCCCCAACCGAGCAGGCATGACTGAACTGGAGTTTTACAACCAGCCTTATTGATTTACTCATTATCTTCTTCACAGGCGATCCTCCTTTAGGGGAACAAAGGCCATCACTCCATTCTACTCTATTCCATTCCGCTCTACCCTGTCCTGTATGTGTAAAGCGCCATGTGTCATTTCAACAAATCACAAGAACACTTTCCCTGCTAGTACGCAGATTATTGTCATTTTATGTCCAAGGTTTTGAGATCGATCCATAACCAATAGACAAGTGAACTGATTTAAGTGTGAAGCTATTCCATTCAGTGTTCCAGAGTTTCATTGTTGAGTGAAGCTGCAGTCCCTTTCAAAAGGCACGGCAACCCTGAACTCATCTAGACATGACCCGGGGGAGCCGTATGCGAAATGGAAAATGTTGGAATCATTTGGACTGGACGTTAAACTGAATATACTGTATCCCTGCCAGCCCCCTGCTACAACGTCTGGGTAATGTCGGATTGAGCCTATGTGTGAATGGAGCTGCTCATCGTCTGGTAGGTTCACGGAGCCAGTAGTCGTGTTAACCGGAGGACTTTAAAGATGTCCGGATGAAGAACACAGCTCATGTACACAAAGACGGCAATGGAGATTGGAGACACAAGAAGACAAGGCTTCTGTCGGTAATGGAAGGAGCAACGAGAGACTCAGTTGTTTTAAGAACCAGCTACAGCGACATGTCTGGCCTGCTGAACGCTACCACGGGTCCGCCCCTTGCCTTGACCAACTTCTCACCAAGGTCCGGACCCGATTGTCCTGAGTTTATATGAGAAAACGGCTCAACTGTACAAGGTCAATTTAGTAGCCGTTCTGGACCTTTCAGCCATATCACATGATCTTTGTCATAATATGATTTTTTGTATTCAATTACGTTCTAGTACAAGTTTTCAAAGGGAATTATTGGAAATAATGGCACACAATCTAAGTAGGTCTATTTAGGAGCTTTAGATTGCATCATGAGGTTTGCCCATTTGTCTGTCCCCCACCCCGTGGAATTATTTCATTTTTATTTTCTGAGCACTTCAATGGTTTCTGGTTGATGTTGTCTCAAAATACAATGTTCTTAGTCCAACCTCGACCTTCGTAACGACTGCTGAGTAAACAATCTCACCATCACATGGTCACCATCTAGATCCTAATCACAGAATTATCCAGAGCAGCAGCGGCAACGACCTTGTGGTGAGATCTATTCTACTCTACTCTACTCTATTCTGATCTCATTTATCATTTCTTAAGAGCAAAACCTCCGAATGTGTTTCCACAAAATGATGTGGATGCTGATGAATGCATTGACGGATTCAGCTTAAGCATCAGTGTAAGATTCCTTTGTTTGTGCTGATGGTTTTTGAGTACCAGTCAGCACAAATCACAGCAGGAAGGAACTGTGTCATTGTGCAATAATTGGAATTATGCAAATAGACGCGAGGCAACACTTTGTAATAACCAAACTTATTCATACATTTTCCTTTTTTAAATTATTAGTTCACTCTGAGGCACGGACTTGCTTTTTATCATTTATGCGATATTCATTATTTTCTGTCACCACCTTATGTTGCTTTCAATGTGTCGCCTTGTAAACAGAAGGACATGAAAAAGCAAGAGCATCCTATTGAACAATGAGCAGGGAAACAAAGTTAACAGTCAAAGAAGCTTTTCATGCATAAGTGTTGATTTCTCTGGGGAGGATCAGCAGGCACTTTTTCTCTCCCTCCCTATTCGATCCACTTCTGCGCCGCTGTAAAGTTGGGCTCTGAAGAGACGGAAGAGAAATCCATACGTGTCTCTGTCTGGCCATTGATATTCTCCTTACTCCCTTCTTTTTCTCCACACCTCCATCACCCCATCTCTCCCTTGTTCTGGCTCACTCAGTTGGTCCGTAGTGGCCAATCCATCCTCATGCCCTCCACTAGCCAGGTCAGGACATCTAATATCCCATGGATTCACACTTTCTCTCCCTCCCCAGCCGCCAAACCACCCACTCCTCCACTCCGTCGTTCCTCTCTTCCAACCACACATCATTTTCACAATCCTCTCCTTTCTCCACCCTCTCTCTCTCTCTCTCTCTCTCTCTCTCTCTCTATCTCTCTCTCCTCTGTGAGATGCTTGGCGTATAATTCTTGTTGTGCCCTTTCACAGAGTACCATTCCCCCTCTAAACGCATGAAGAATACTCACCTGCAGGCGGAGGATCGCATAATAGTCCTTCCGCCCACTTCCACTCGTGACCTCCGCTTAGTCTGAATAATTAGAAGGTTTATTTTCCATCGTTTTGCTGTAAGCTTTTGCTTCATAAACAGCTTTTTAAAACACTTTTTTATTATTTTGATTTTTTTGATAGATATACAAAGTGGTAAATGGACAGCCTTGATCACCAGTACATTAATTCGTAACCACAGATATCTGATTACCTTTTTTCTTTTTTTTTTAAATGCATAGGGTAAGAGATTAGAGCTTGAAATTCAGTAAAACACAGTTATACTCGTCCCAGCGATGCAATATTCCGATACTTTGATGACTTATGGTTAACTACTCGTTAGCTTGGCGCAGAGAGGGGTTAGCGTCTAACAAAAGAGAAACAGCGCAACTCCCATTTTAGTTGGCTTGCTAACTTCGCCACTGGGAGGCTTATCGATCCAGTTTGTTTGGAGTTGAATGCGTCAATTTCGCATCTTCACCGGGAGGAAGAGATTCGGCTTCGTTCACATTAAATCCGACGTTGCGGCTGTTAATGCAGAGTTCGGTGCCACAGTGTGGGAGTGTGACTCAAATGGTCCATTTCAATGACTCTCATTTGATTTAATCCACCTGTTACGTGCCATATAGCTTGACAATAGGGTTTTGTTTCTCAGAAAGTTAATGTTGAACCAACTTTTGGCTGTTTTCTTTTTCAGCGTCCCCTGCACTACCCACATCCCAATGAATGCAAGTTTTTTAGCCGCGACGCATGATTTGGTGTGATTGCAGCCTAAGTGTGCTGCATGCAGTCAGTGGGGCTAACATTAAGCCAGCTGTTCATGGTCGGTAAGCACCTCCAAATAGCCGGCTGACTGCTTGGTGAACCCCAATGTCTCATTTTCTACGTGTTTATTACCTATATGACCTGTGGTATAAATAAATAGATGGGCGGATGGATGAATGGATGGACGGATAAGTAGATAGATCAGAGAAGAAACATTCAGAAGAAAGTATGCGACAAGCAGTTTGGTTGCAGTGGGAGTCAGCATAGAGCACATCAGCTCGGGGAGAATGTGTACCGGCATCACACACACACCATATTGGCTTTCAAACCAGATTCATTATAGGAGATGGAAACAGCATGTCTTTGAGCAGAGATGCCGGTGCTGGATTGGGTTAAAAGCAGCCCAAAAAAATCTAAACAAACCCTGACGGAGCTATCTGCATTTACACGTTTTAAGCATTAAAAAAAAAAGAATGGCATCCTCAACATTAATTTTGGCGGTGTAAGCAAATTGCAGCGGGTCCACATGTTTCCCTGCCAACAACTCTAAAAGGCTCTGAGACAATCCTCTCCAAAGTTTTCCATTCCGCGTGAAGGGGAAGTTTGGAGATGATTGTTTTTGGTTGAGAGGATGTCAGATGCAAACAAATAATACTCTTGTGTAACAGCATCTGGCGTTTGGCTCTCCTATCATTGCTTTTTACCGTAGCCACCAATTTTGGTCATGCTGCGTCTAACCTCATTCTTTCCCAGCAACACCCCGGCGAGAGCAGCGGAGGCAAGGTGATAAAAATCAAAATGTATGTGCGATTTAATGTATACATAAACTCACACCTGGACTGGCTGGTGGTGCTACTGTAACTGAAGACAGTTACTATGGGGATGGGCTTGATGCATTGTTTTAATGCAGGCAGCCACCTTCTCTTGGCTCGACGTGGAGAGGAAATGAGACGGTTACACACTGCCACACACCATCTTGGGCCATTTCCAGGGAAAGAATTAGGAAATTAGAAACACACAAAAAAAGAACAGCGTTAAGTACGATTACACACGTCAGACGTGACTTGGACAGCATACCACTTGTTTCTCTGCTTTTTAGAGTTTAGAGATTCAAATTAGGCTGAAAATTGCCCCTATTGCGTTTTCTTACATGCAATTAGTCGTCATGAAAGGTGAAAACATTCAAATAGAACGGTTTTGAGAAAAGGGGTCAAATGAAAGGTTGGATATTAAAACGTTACTCAGGCTTTTTTATTTTTAAAAGCACCGTGAAAACTTCACTCGCTACAAAAAAAAAAAGGTGGGGTGCATCTCTTAATTACTGACACAGAGCCAATTTGCGTCGAGCGTGTCTCTCAGCAGATAATGATAATCATTATAATAGCTTGAAGCGTTTGTTTCATGCAGCAAAAGCAATAATGTTCACTCAGATCTTCCATAATAAAGGCTCAGCACTTGGCTTCCTCCAAGCTGTTATACAGTGGCCGGACGTGAATAATCATTAGCGAAATTGAAATGCAGGGGTAAATACGTGGCAGTGTCTGTCCTCTCCTCTGTACTGCCTGTCTCTTTTTGTCGGTCCCCGGGTACAGCGCCAGAGACTGATCAAAGACTGACTCTGATTCACTCCGAATGATCAAAGGGAAGAGACAGGGAGCTCTGTGATTACTAAACATTGACGTATCAATTTCAATCATTCCACAATACGCAGCTGTCACACACAAGGTGTATTATGCACTCTGTCTGATCACCTGGGATCCAGTGTTATTGATCATGAAGGATATGCATTTTTCATGAGGGAGAAAATATTCTGTGATAAAAACTGCTACCGGCTCAAATCCACTGATTACCTTGAAAAGATCGGGGTTGGACAAGTGAAAGAGGCACGCTCTCTCCTTCACAGCAGCTGCAGCCGCACTGGTTCCAAAGCAATAGTTTGACTCTACTTACTTACCGCTTCTGTGTGTGTCTGGTTTAATACAAGGCTATAAGCAGCCGGTAACCAATACGAAAACCAAAGCGTAAAACAAGCTTATATCCCAACTGGTCAAATACCAACGTTTGGTCCATGCTCCTCGGAGTCTGATGCCGATGCGAATAGGGCACCGTTTAGCGTCTGTACATCGGGCTTTTAGCTAACTCCAATGAAATCCTACCCAGGTCATCGTTACACGGTCAGAGCCACTGACGCTGTGTACATAGGGCGAGATAGTCTACACAGGACTTTCATCCAGGGGACCGCAGTGAGTGTCCCGTGCGAAACTAAAAGAAACCCTTAATATTTCAACACGTGAGTCGATGATTACGTGACTCGCGCGAGTCGTTAGTGTCGTTGGTCACGTGACTCGCGCGAGTCGTTAGTGTCGTTGGTCACGTGACTCGCGCGAGTCCTCACTCAAAAAAGGACTCCAGTTCTCTGGTCTTTACACTGATTCCAAAAAACTACATTTTTGGTCTTCTGCTACATTATGAACAGATTATGATGCAGGTCGTCAAAACTAAACAGACAGAAGCAGCGTTGAGTCTTCGGATGATCTCTCTCTCTCTCTCTCTCTCTCTCTCACTCTCTCACTCTCTCACTTCATTCAAATGAAGGCCAAAGACTCTTCTGTTTGCTGAGGCTTTTTACAAAATCAAATAATTATTCATGTTGTACTCTGCACTGCAACTTCTATTCTTAGACGTTATACCTGCCTTATTCTATTTGAGCTTGTTTTGATTCTCCTTTCTCTTTAATTGATGTTTTTAATTGCATTTGAATGTCCTTTGTGGTGTGGCACTACAGAGGAGAGTGAACGCTGTGAACGTGTTTGACATCAGAGATTACAGCTCATACAACTGTGGAATGGCATTAAGAAGTGAGCTGGTGCATTTTATGGCTGTAAGTGAAAGCAAGGGACCACGCTGTGCTTGCAAATTGTCAAGGGGTTTGTATTTATTTTTCTTTCTTTCAATGTTAAGATTAACATTTTCGTGGACTAGTGGTCTCTGTACTTCCCAAACAAATGAACAGGGTAGAATTTTTCTCATGCTCTTTTTATATAAGTAAAAAATCAGTAAATATTGTGTTTCTTCGGTGGAACAATAAAATATGATATGTTATCAATTTATTTGTAATTCTCAGCAGTATACGAATACATGTATATCCTTAAACGTCAAACTATTTCCTTAAGCATGAAACTTACAGCTGGGCTATTTTGAATCCAGATGGAAATAGCCTCGACAACATCCAAGAAATGAGAATACATTATCTCTTTCGAATATTGTGGGCGACAAAAAAAAAAAGCATAGGAATATTTGATGTACGACCAACATTAAATGGATTTAGTTGTCACAGCGTGGTTGTTGCATGGTATGGAGATCACAGCGTCGCCACAACAAAGATGTGAGGTGTCTTATTTCAACAGAGAAAGTGGCTCTCCCGAGGTGACTGAGCCGTTTTGTTTTGGTTGTGGTCGAGCGGTTCGCTGAGTTCCACAGGTGCCATGAATAAAACATCTGGGGCTCTGTTAGAAGAGGCCCCTTGGCTCGAGGGTCAGCTGTCCAACAGCAGCCGGAGACTAGAGGTGCGGCCGCTTGATAGGAAAAGCTGCAGGGGGGCAAGATACCGGGAGATTGGGTGCAGATTTAAAGCTCCCTGTTGCATAGCTATAAGTAGACTGCCACAGGGTGATACCCTTTGAGGATTACATCAATATTGGAGCCAAACATGTAATCATACACCGAGGTCACGCTCCGCGTCCATATGGATAACCTTCAGTCCCATCAGAACGAATTGCCTCAGCTGGATGGAGGCTTCTTGGAAATATTAACAGGGGAAGCTGATGAACACCCCAAAAACATTCAAATTTAACGTCAACATGCGAGTCAGAGGATGACTTCTCACTACAAAACGGACCCCGCTGCGCGGCGCTTTTCCCCGGGACGGCGAACGCGGGTAAAGCGGTGTCGAAACGCTTCCCCGCTGGACTCTCACGTGCCGTGACTAGCTTATTCACTGAACCTGGGAATCAACAGTCTATTCAGAGCCCTCATCTCAGGCATGAAGTAAGCCGAATGGATTCAAGATACAATCCTGCAACTTTCACTGTCACTTAATTGCAAAACTACTCCTTTGATTAACTCTCCGTCTTTCTCTCCCTTTCCTCCGTCCCTCTGGGAAATGAGGAAGTGTGTGGGGGAGGGGGAGGGGGGGATATAAGACATGACTGGCAGCTCGTAGTTTATTAGCAGCTGCCGAGAGCTTTTCTCTACTATAGCAGATGTTCTCTTAAGGATTATAACTGCTTGAAAAAACATGCTATAAACAAAATAAACGCTATTTGAGATCCTGTCAGCTCTCAATTACTGCAATTCTCCCTGTAACAAACATGATGAACAAATTAAAAGTGTTTTTCCTGTGGCCAGTCGCTACTTTCTGAGACGGGCGAGAGAGGGACGGCATGCAGCAAAGGATTTTTAAGGGCTTTCCAGAATGGAGCTGACTACTATTTTGGTTTGGAAGAAGTCGGGTTGCGTCAGCCAGCTAATGCACAATGTCTGCAGTGAGGAGGTCTTTATACTGGGGCCACACTTTAAATTGACCTTGTGCTCCAGGGGTGGTGAAGGAGCTCCTGATGGTGAGCCCGCCTCCACTGTCAAGATCATCATTTTTGAGTCGGGGTGCAGTTAAAGAGCAGATCTGAGTGTTTGATTCAAGAGCAGGTCAACAAGCGCTGTTGAGACTAAGTGAACATCAACGTCAAATCTGTACCCATGGGGGTTCGAGAGCTTTCGTTTTCAAGGTTTTGAATCTGTTTCCGGTTTTATTTTGTAGGTTCCCGCCCTGTGTCGTGTCTTGTTTTACCTCCTGTCTTTTATTTGTTTTTATTTGACCTTTATTTAACCACGTGAAATCAGTTGAGAACCAATTCTCATTTTCAATGATGACCTGGCCAAGAGGCAGTAGCACAGTCCAGACAACACAGATACAATACAGTATGACAAACACATGAGAAAATGGCTAAAAATAATATAGGTAAATTAATAAACACTATGTACAAAAAAAAAAAAAATAATTACTGGATTACTGGATGTTCTTTGTAAAAAAAAAAAGGAAGAGAGAGAGAGAAGTGATTGTCTGCCTTTTGTTCATGGCTTTAGTCTGTGTAGACCCTGGTTCATTGTGTTGTTAGTTCAGCCGGTTACAGAGTTTGATTCCCAGGTTGTTGTTTTTGTACCTGGTTATATATATATTTATTTTTTTGAATTCTGTAAATTTATTTTTTGCCATTAAATCAAACAACAACACCTGCATCGTCCTCATCGATACTCCAGGATTGAGACAGAATGAAGTCCTCTAAAACCAAAATAGGCTAGAGTATTCTGGTGTGAGTTGTGATTGGGTTGCGTTGATATCGGCCGTAACAATGTCTGCCTACTCTCTCTTATAAACAGCTTTTCCACTTTGTTGGAACATTGTCTGCCATGTGCGCAGGCGCTTCCTCAACATGAGAGAAACATGGAGCAGTTCAATGAAAGTGAAGTCTTAATTTAGTCACTATACGTAGTTCATTGTTTTGGTGCCTACATTTCCCATAATGCAACCAGAATCTTTTCATTCTGAATTTGTCAGCCCAACATCATCGGGGTTGTTTTGTCAGACTTGACGGGGCTCCTCCAGAGCCACGGGGGGAAACCGTTTCTGAAAGGCTGATTGGTACTCTCCCTTAATAAACTGACCTTTATATGTCAATTCGGTGGAGGTCCCCTTTAATGTTGTCGTTGGTCGAGATGGAGCTAATTTCAACTTCTTTTATATACTATTGGGTAGTTTAATATGTAACAAAGCAGGCTCTTCTCATACACTGCTCGCAGCTATACAAACAAAAATAATGCACTATAATCCTTATGTAACCCGCACTTGGTATGTTCTCGTGAGCCAGGACATAAAGAGTGAAACAAGTCCATGTAGGGAGGAGGTCGGGGGGGATGTGGGTGTCTAACAACCCCGGACTTTCACCCAGGAGACCGCTGTCCACGTCCCAATTTAAACCACAAGTCGATATGGATTTATTTACCACGTAACTTCTTTGCTTACGTAAAGCAACCTCTGAATGTTATTTAACCCAAACTACTATCTTTTCCTAAACCTAACTAAGTGTATTTGTTGCCAAAACACCACATGGGCTCGCACAGGCTTTTGTTTACATGAAAATGCAACAGAAATGAGTAACTTTTCATAAGATATCATACAAATACATTGAACAATGTATCTCATTAGATTTTCTAATTGTCACGTTTTACATTTTTTTAATCTTCATAGTATCCAGTAACTGCACAGTCAAAGAAGTAAACAGTATGGCAAAACTGTACTTAACCGACCTTGAGTACAGTACCTCAAGTAAATACTTACTCTCCACTACTGCTGCTAATAGTAGCTGGATGAGGCTAAGAAGCGATACTGTTATGTCCTGAAGACCATCAGAACCAGCACACAATTGTGCATGTCGGTGACCTCAGAGGAGCATTACATGTGTCACACAGGTGTAATTAAACCAGTGCTTTCAGACCCTTTATTAGAGACCTCAGGCGGTCCCAGGATAAATCTGAGGGATGGTTTATTTCCAGACAGTACTTTTTAATGTTTGCTTTTTTTATGTCAACACTGGATTGTTCTCCCTCTCCAGGCCCCAAACAATATCTTCGAAAAATAAAAAAGAATTTTTTGGTTGTACAGACGTATACAAAGAGTGATGATTAAACCTAAATGTGGTTCTGGGAAGAAAGATCAATGGGGAGGAAGATTTAAATAGTCTCTTTGATGTATGTGTGTATTTTGAGAATGTGAAATAACAAAATCAGCTCAACTTCAGCTCAAGAATAAAATGTAAGAATGTCAAATATTAAGATGAATTAATGTTCATACCAAACATCATTCAAATGGCCAACATACAAATGTGAGAGAGCGAGCAGTTTTTGCCTGAGGCAACACACTGTACTGTGTTTTGCAGCAACAGCAGAAATCCCACCTCTAACTTTTTAATTACACCCTTGAGAGGTGAAGTTGACCTGCACAGGGAAGTCTGCCCGTCTCGGCGTGGGCTCCTCAGGCCAACCTCGGGTCATCATGTCCACCCAGAACCCCTGAGATCTTCTCCTCAATGAGGCCCGGAGTGCTTATGGAGTCTGGAGGTGTGACCCATGAAGTGGTCCACCCTGCCCCTGTTCACAACAGAGGACCCACTCCTCCTCTAATTTAATCCTCTGAGCTTTGAGACTAAAGTAGACGCATTACATACTTGCGCGCACACATACACACTGTAAGTGTTTTTTTTTCTGGCATTAAATCTATACTGATGCATTTTACTTTGAATTTTGTACAATATGGGTTTTTTTTGTGCTCATTTTCATTCCAAAACTCACCTTCTCTACGGCTTCTACCTCCCCCCCCCCCCCCCCCCCCCCCCGTGTCTTGGATATGAGTGTAATACGGTTATGGTTAAGGTGTGAAGGTATACGTGATGTGCCACAGAAGAAGAACAATAAGCTGTTTCTCGCCTCAATATGAGCGTAACCATGAATGTACATTATGCAGATGTGTGTGTGTGCGTGCGTGTGTGTGTGTGTGTGTGTGTGTGTGTGTGTGTGTGTGTGTGTGCTTGTTTGTGTATGTGTGCATGCATGCATTAGCATTACTTTTGTACCAGCGGATAAATCCTCACCTTTTGTTTATGCGTGTCATTTCACACAGCTGAGTGTATGTTTATGCAGCATGCCAAGCCTATTTGCTCCCCCCCCCCCCCCCACACACACACACACATACACCCCACACCCCGGCCTACAGCATGCTCGGCTTCTGGCCTGTAGCTTCGTACCAGCAGCTGCAGGTTGCACAGCCTTCCCCAAGCTTCCCCCACAATCTGCTGCTCTTTATCATGCATGGCACACCGCTGGACTACTACAGGCACAGAGCACTTCATCACCACAGCCCTGCAGGCTGTGGAGAGAAGCAGAGACAGCTTGGGAGATGGGCTTAGGGTTCAAGAAGACCCCTATTAGGATGGGATATCCCATAGGCTGGCTCAGCACTCCCCCACGTTTTAAGTGTGAGTTACGGGATTTTTTTGGGGGTACAATGGGACGTCCTCGTGTTTTAAGATTATTGGCAAATGGCTCGGTGATAGGGTTACGGATCAACTTCCTTTTTAATTCACTCAAACCAGCAGGCGTTTCCCTCCTTAAATTCCAGCCTGAGGGGATCCGCGCCTGGTGGAGTGGTTTCGGCACAGAATCCTGTCAGCGGACATCTCCACTGAGAAAGAAAAAAAAAGTTGAGTTGAGACAGAGGGGAGCGGAGGAGGAAGACTGTTTCCTGGTGTCAGCTCTAACTGGGCTGGGAGTATTTGAGCTCCTCTCTGGTACACTGATATCATCCCTGACTGCCTGCTGTGGAGAGAAACAGTTGCACTGAGGTGTCAGCTTTAAGTGGGTTGGGGAGTTTTGTCACCGATCAGCTATCAACAGTGACTCTTCACTGAGGTGTTCTCCGGGCCCGCTGGATGTGGCTTTGCGATTCTCCCCACCCTCCTTCTATTTTTATTCCGCTCCCTTTAATCTTTGTCTCTCTCTCGCCTTTTCTTTCTGTCCTATTCAATGTTTTCCTCCCCTGTCTTCTCCTCACCTTTCTCAGCAGAGTGAATAATCTCTTTCAGTATCATAGATAATGGCCGCTCTCTCTACAACGGAGCTGTCTCTCCAATTCATCCGGTCTGACCTTCAGGGTGCATCTTGATGGGTGCCGAAGGTAATGACACCGCTCCACTCCGCGACGCCAGTGCAAGAAAAATACCCACAGTGGCGGAAAACTATAATCGAATCAAGTTTGCATCTGATGCGATTGCTTGATCTGATATGATTGTTACTCCGATGATACAGACAGACAACGTATTGACTTTCTCGTACCTCTTTATTGGGAGTTGCGCCACGACGCTACTGTATGTATTCTCGGGCCTCTCATTCAATTTGCACGGTGTAATTTCCTTCTGCATCTGCGGCGAGTCCTTGAGAGCACTTTGCTATTCAACAAATGCGCAGCAGAATGAATTTGTCCATGTTTTCAAAATGTATATTAAAGCGGATATAGTGTCCCTGCAGGCATTGGGACGGCAGAAGGGAAGAGAAAAAAAAAAAGAAAAAAGAAGCGGCGGTCGTCTAGTGGCGCATGCTTATCTCCATAGAGACTTCTCCATTGTCTGTGCGTCTGTTCTGCACCGTGCCAAGCCGCCTGAGCAGAGCCGCTGCCTCATAAAGGGACTTTCTCCATCCACTCCTGCTTCTGGGCTTCTGGGCTTCTGGGCTGCCGTTCAACCGTCGGCAGGCAGACCGCTTTCCTGCATGTGTGGGTAGAGCAGCTCCACATCATCTGTTGGTCTGAATAGACAGCTCTTTGTAGCGCGGCTTAGTGTACGTTTGTCACAGGCCCGGCCAACACGTGTTTGACAGTGATCAAATATTTGCGGCGTGTGTGTGTGTGTGTGTGTGTGTGTGTGGAACCTCCCACTCAAAGCGGTAAAGGGCAGCTCCGCCAAATCAATACGTATCAGATTCAAGCGGTGAGAACGATGACAAATGGGCGAAGGGTTTGATGAGCAATGACCTGTTGTCTCGCGGTGTCACTAGTTTCTCTGGGGATGCCCCCACACACACACACACACACGCACACACACACACATGCATACAGGTGCGGTGTAGCTTCATTCAGCTCTTAGGAGATTACAGAGCTGAGTGCATAAGCAGCCACGGGGCTAGCAGTAGTTAACATGATAGTTTGTCACTGTGTTAGTGCACATGTCCGTCTCCGGCAGTGAAGAATGATTTCTTCCCCCTGATGGCACAGACAGGAGTCTTCTATCTCTGAGCTAATGAAACCATCCTGACACATCATTCTCCCAACACTAACTTTTATCTCCTGTCCTCCTGCACACTGCAGTAAAATGACCATTATTCTTTCCATGAGCGTCTTCTCTCTCTCTCTCTCGCTGTGTGTGTGTGTACGCGTGTGTTTGTGTGTGTTTATGCCTATTGCCTATGTATGCGTGAACAGCCCTCATCCATTCATCAAGATGTCACCTGTAATGGCTGCTAAATTAACCATGTGTTTCGGGGAGCAGAGCTGGCTTGATAAATCTCTCTGTAGCAGGAGGCATGTGGTCCACTCCCATCCACCTTTACCGTGACCTTTCTTTACTGTGTGTGTGTGTGTGTGTGTGTGTGTGTGTGTGTGTGTGTGTGTGTGTGTGTGTGTGTCTGCTAACTCCGCCCTCAGACAGCGTCACCATAGAAAATATCATAGCGTGTCAACGAATGGTCAATTGGTCAACTTCAACACAGCTTTCTGGTTCGGAAGTTTAAAATCAAACTGACAATTTGCAAATTGCTAACAATAATGTTACAATGTAATATAGTTTAATTTGTGTCTTTTCTAATGGCCGCTGACTCTCACAAGCGCAAGACTGTCGCTAGTTAACCATCACCAGACTGACAGACTGAGGCCAGTTGATGGCAGTGCAGGAATGCAAGAAATTACATTTGCTCAAGTCAAGATGAAGTGAAAATGGCCTTTTTCAGCCCATTTGGATCACAACCCCAGTCGTGGACCGAATTAACAATATATGCACTACATGCTATTTTTATCATCATACTTCTTTTCTTCCTTTAAAGCCAACTATGGCCGGTGCGTTTGTATGCTGGTATCATCTCGATTCAATAAATAATATCATGACATCCATTAAATGCAAGGAATTTAAGTTAAACTGTACAACGCTCTGACATTTTGAGGTACTTCTACTTAATGTTTCTATTTTCTGCTACTTTATACTTCTACTCTACTACAATTCAGTAGGCTATTGTGTACTTTTTAGTCACTATTTACTTTGCAAAGTCAGATTATTACAAAATACAGTCAACAAATCAATTAAGATGTATTATCATGGATAATACATCATAATTGTATTAAGCTTTAATTGATCCCTTCATGGAATTTACATACCCAACAGAATACCAAGTAATTAAAATCATCTCCACCTTTGCCAGCTGCAACATTAATGTGATGAACACCGTAATGCATCGATAATTATAGTTCATTTATATAATATTCATTATTCTGAAATGGGACATTCTGCATAACGAATACTTTGACTTTTGGCTCTTTAAGTATATTTTGATGCTTAAAGTTTTCTAATTCTACTCAAGTGAAATTTTGAATACCTAATCAGATCAATTTGCACTAATCATTATTTTTATACTAACACAGCTATGTGTAATGGGACAATGGTTTCAGCTCATTGTTTAGTCAAACACTCACAAATGTGTGTTGCCAATAGTTACTCCAATAGGATGTTTGAGCTTCACTGGGCTGCGTTTGACACATTCATCTGCCGCAGGCAGGCAGAACATTTCTCTGTGCTCGTCTTAAAATCTCAGTTTAAAATATGTACGTAGAAGCATTATTTTGTGACATCACAAGTTTCGAAGTTAATAGCCGTCCGAGAGACCATCTGCACACGCCTCGGGTGCAAATACACTGAGAGAGGATTTGACTTGAGCTTTCAAAGTGAGACACATTTGCACATTCATAGGTTCTAGGTTTTGTGTGAATCCAGTGAGGGAAAAGCAGTAGATGTAAAATGTTTAACTCGTTAATTGAACTTTTTCTTCTTTTGGTGGAAAAACAAGATCAGGCATGACATTTTATTCCGAGCATTTTCAAGTGTTTTTGCATTTCATAAAACTGGGGTGTAATCTTTAAAGTGCTGGTGCAGTCTCTCCAGCCGCAGCAACGTCATTTTCAGCATCGGCACGTAGAAGTTTTCAACAAGCAGGCTCACGTAATCCGACTGTCCGAGTTGGTGGAGACCAAAGAGGAGCAAAAAGGAGAGTGAATGTTGGATTTAGATTTGTCACGGGGCCAGAAACTCTAAATGTGTGAATACGGCTCGCTAACAAGCTTATTACCCCGACAACTCTGCAGGATTATGTCATGGTGTGTTTATGTGCTCTTGACAATGTAATAACCATACACGATTGGTAAGGGAACAGTTACAGTGTATTACAGTATATATCTACTGCCATGATTTTGGGGTATACCAAAAATCTCTCGATGACAAATGGATCGATTTTGAGATATCAGCCATAGGGATGTCTGCCTTCTCTCCAATATAATGGCACTCTGTGGGGCTCGGCTCGTGGAGCTCAGAAGGCCACAAACATACATGTGAAAACAGCATTGTCTCTTTCCAGTAATCATGACCATGTGACTCAAGATAATCCCCAGACCTCGTTGTGAGCAGCTCCATTTAGAAAGCATGTGAAAGGAAATGCTTCCTTCATGGAACAGCTCCGATCTGTGGACCTTCCTCCTAACGTGCCCACTCTTCCCTTGATGTATAGGCACTTCAGGTTTAATTGTATGGATTAAATTGTGGACGGCGTGTCTCCGAATATGACAATAGATACTCTTTAAACATCTACAACAATAGATCGTCATTTATCTTAGGGTGGGATGATAAACCACAGGAACGTGTGTTTCAGACGCAGGAACACGGATTGGGAGATTGCATCAAGTTACAGAAGCTCCTGAAACAGCTCGCCCGGAGTCAGCGACAAGACACCGGGTCCCCTCTGGTTTTCAGAATAATATTAAAATGCTGTACTGACACTGAGGAGTCAAAAGAAAGAAATGGCATCACGGTTTTGCACCGTAATGATTTTTGGCGGTGCCTCAGAAAAAAAAGGCGAGGATTAGAGTAAAAGCGAAATAAAACGACTGTGCCTGCAACAGAGAGGAAAAACACAACAAAAGGAGCAGTATCCCGGGGTGCAGATTGATTCCTATCAGCTGGTACATAGACAGTGACCTGCGGGGGAGAGCTTATCTTGGCTCTTGTTCTATCTCCCCTACATTTTGATCCCACTGCTGTAGGGTTTGGACTGGCTGGGTAGAACAGAGGAAGAGTTGGCTGGATGAATGGATGTATGGCGACATGAATGGACGGGTTTGTGAATAGATGCAGGGAGGAAGAGGGAGATGGATGAAAGAAGTGGAGGGAGCTTGAAGGGAAGGAGAGAGGGTAAATTAGATAGAGAGATGGATCGACGGCGTCTTTAGATAGGGGACAGAGTGGGGGAGCCTCAGTGGAGAGGGGCGGTGTGAAGGGGGGAGAGAGTTATCAGGGCCTGATCAGCAGATGGGAGGGAGGGAGGAACGAGAGGGACATCTGGAGAGGGGGAGGGGGGGGGGGGGGTGGGGGGGGGGGGGAGATGCAGACCAGAAGCGTGGACACTGACCAAGCACGTGGAGGAAAAAAAAAAAAAAGAAAATGAAAGATGAAGGAACCGGCGGCGTGGAGAAGCGAAAGGGGGTAGAGGAGCGGCTGCTGACAGAGGGGAGGATGATAAAGTGTTCACGTGAAGGGGCTAATGCGTTCGCTGCAGGGTGGCGGGACAGGCAGTCACGAATACACGCACATGACCGGTCGCACGGACAGAGGATGAGGGGATGGAGGAGGGGATAGAATTGCCGCTGATGCGTTTAACTCAACATGATTTCGTCCCCAAAAGAAAATAGGGAACATTTTGTGCTCGCGAAGTCTGACTGATGCGTCGTCAATTCGTGAGCAATGCATTCTCCGTAGAGACGGGCAGACGATCATGGTTGTGGGTTTTTTTTCTGCTTCCTTATGCAAGTCGACTGGAATTTTCCTTTATATTAATTAGCAGAAGTGAGATCAGTGCTGATTCACTGAACCTGACCTTCCCTCCCAGCTCATTACTTCTTCCAAAGTAGATCCAGTTCACCGTCAATTAACTAACTTTTAATGAGGAGAAGGGCTGTTGAGCAAGACCTACAACTGTTCCGGTGGTAATGTAACACGCCACTACCTTTACTGCTTTTAATGACACGCTGCAAGTCTATCATCGCACAAAGGATACAGTTTCAAGAAGCAGGTAATGATAGTCTTGGCACAGAGAAAGAAGATCCTGGATTTAAATCCGCTGGCCGGTTGTGACCTTCCCGAGCGTTCTCCAAGGGCATGTGCGGGTTTTTCTTCAGGTGCTGCAACGCCACTAAAGTATTTGTGACCCTGGGCTGCCGGTTTAAGCGGTTTCGAAACACGAGGTTAAATATGTTTCCCTCGACACGTGATTCATAATACAATGTGGTTGTATAGGAACGTCATTTTTTAGGCAGAAGAAGACAGGATGCACAGAATCCCTGGTCGGTGTTGTCCATTGACAGCTCCACAAAAGTTTTCTTCAAACAACTAACTCCTCATCAAAAGAGAAAGGCAGCGTTCCTCTGTGCAATTCTACTGTGAACAGAAAGTAAGTAAGAAGAAAAGGAATAAAAGATCCTCTGAGGAACACGTGGAAAACGGCTCAAAGATGTAGTCACAGTAATCTGTCTGTCCTGCAGCAAAGTACAGTTTTATATCACAGCACAGGGCATTAAAAACATATTAAAACACTTTATAACGGATCTTCTGACAACATCAACGTGGGAAATCGTCCCGTAGCACTGCTCAAACTGCAAGGCGGCCGAGCAGTAGCCGATTGGTCCAAACACAAATGCATTAACTTGTGTCATGTGATCCTGCGATTCTCACGTAACTTTGCGTTGCTTCCTTCAGTTGTGCCGTTCAAATTGAATGCACAGACTTTGTACAAAGGCACTGTTCAAAAATATTCTTTTAGGAGATATAAAGAAACTATTTTATTAAAGTCTATCTTTTTTTCATACAGTTTCTCCCATTGGACAGGCACAATTGTGATAGAAGAAAACAAGTCGGAGAAAGCAATTTCTTCTTTTTGGATTGTATACAACGGCTCATAAAAAATGTTTTTGCCTCCAAGATTGCCTATTGAATTTTTTTGCATTATGAAGAAGGTGTCTATAAGAACGTACAGTTAGATTTTCAAAGAGTTATGATCTTAAGCTCGGCAAAGTAGCACTTACCGTATCCTACCTTGGTAAAAAGAGGAGTCAGCCACCTTGATCTTTCTTACTTGAGCTTAATTGCTTCTCCTGTCATCAGTGGAGACGTGATGTACTGTTGGAGAACATTTTGACTGGTTGGCTGGTTTTCTTGGCTGGTATTTTGCTTGAAATCCATTATCCATTTGGTGGAGGCAGACAAGAAGAACAAGGACAGGAGGAAGGCTTGAAAGTGAGTCAGACACCCAAGGCTTTCGCCATAACTAGTTAGAACCGGATGTGTTGTTTAAGCCAATGTCTCAAATATTCTGAGAGAGAAGTGAACATTTCATTTAATGTGCTTTTCATTTCATGTGTAATCTTAGCAAGTTGACCCCTCGGCTTTGCGAAGAACCTCTTAATGGATTTGTTTTGGGAAAAAAATGCTGTTCACATAACCAGTCAAATCTACACGTTTTCAGGTAATACTTTCCAGCCCGGTATCATGGGAGGTCGTGAAAATGTTGTTTTTGTGTACATGTGAAAAATAATGCCAATGGCAAGTCAATTATGATCCTTTTTTCTTGGTGCCACACACGTTTGTGACATCTTTCCATAACCCTCACAGTTTGTGATGGTTTTCTCTAAACCTAATTAGGCGGATTTGATGCCTAAAGTTACAGTTTGCTTTGTAAGTTAATGTCGTCCCGTAAAAGTAGTCTTCTGAGCGAAACAAAGAAAAAGGACAATATGTATCTCTGTACACGAAACTTTTGAGAGAACCCAATTAAACTCAAGAGATTAAATAATAATGCTTGTATCAAAAGAAAAATCATTCTGTTGGCGAAATATAACGATGCATAAATGATACAAGTTATTCCGATGCGGTTTCATTTTTAATATATTTGAGCTCATCCAGTTTCTAGGTTAAACACTAGTGAGTAAGAAGGTGTGTCTCGTTCTGTTCTACACAGGCCGTGCCCATATGAAACAGAGATGCCTGTCCCAGTCTGTTTGAAAGGTTGTGGAGGGCAAAAATCATCAGCATGCAAAACGTGTAAAATGTATGTGCCGGGGTTTTGTCTTCTGCCTTCATTACACTAACCTTGACCTTAGCTCTTCAGATTTCTTCCGAGAATTTCCTAACTTTTCAAGCTTTGACCTTTGTAAATATTCACAAATAAAATAAAGATATTTGAAAGGCACTTTTTTCTGTGAGTTGTGGTGGAATTCGGGTAAGAAGTTTGGGGCCAGTGTGCCGCGAGGCAAGGTTGTTATGTGCTACATGTTCAACTTTCTGCCTCGACTGAAGCACGCGTCTCCGTGGGAACACTGTTTGCCTTGAGTTTGGGCGCCGCTGCATTATCTCCGCGTGTTAGATGGGAGAGGTCACAGCTGAGGGCTAAGCTCTGCTATTCCATGTGAAGAGGCCGCTTGTTGCGGACCCCATCTTGCCGCTCTAATGAACTCCTTCACCTGCTGCAGCCTTCGCTCTGTTGGCAAACGTATACCAGAACAGCATGATGTGGTATAAAGATGCATTAAGTGAGTAATCAGCCACAGAGGCAGCAGCAGCACTGTTTTTCTGTGATGTATTTTTGTCGCATGTTATGACCCACAGAGCGGAGACGTGCCACGGTTTGTTTTTCATTCCTTTCACGGCCTTCACCAGAAAAACAACAGATTTGCTTGTTCGAACGCCTGAAATGACCCGTGTTTATGTCTTTGTGACAAGCGGTGTCTCGCGCTTTTGCGAATAATGACTGTCCCCTCTCTGGAGGAAAGACAGAAGTGGAGTCGTGCTGTTTTAAAACTACAAAACCTGTTCAGGAGGAGGTCACGCTGGTTTTCTGAGATGAGAGATTCACATCACCGATGAAGAAGATATGACCCCTGACCTCAAAGGTGCAATATACCGGATTACGAGCATTGATGTGGCAGCATACCAGTTATCTGCTATGTTAAGATACAGATACTAAGATATAGTCCCTCTGTGTGTGATGTAATCCGAGCATCTCTGTTACGTGTTTACATAGCGGGGCTGGGGGAACGGGATTCTAAGGCGTGTTAGTGCACGTGAGCGTGCCCCACCGGCTAGCTCATGGCCACCACCAGCCACCCTCCAGTTCCTCTTCAGCTAATCACTAATAGCTTTGTCAGCACTTTTGCCATTGTTTGCACTGATGGGCGTTATTAGCCCAGTTAGCTGTGAACAGTCTCCGAATGGAGAGCCCCAAGAGAGGCTCCAAATCTCATATATAGCACATTTAACGATCGTAAGCTTGTTTTACTATCATATACAACATATATTAAAAGATTATACTTTTCTTTTTGTTACCATCAACAAATCCAATGAAAAGAATCCAACGACGTTGAAGTCCACCTCTCAGTACTAACTCCTAGTCGACCCCAATCCTACTGGAAACGTACATCAAGACAGCCGTGCACTGTGCATGTTACTCAATGTGTCATATCATGTGAGCAGCATGACAAACGTCCCCATGGGGCCAATATCGTATCATGTAAATAGGAGGAAATGATGCGGTTTGTTTGTAACTATGTTCAGTTGCTGATATTAGTGCTCTATTGAATATTTATAGCAGCAGGGCGGTAAACAGATAAACTGCTGTCGACTGCCCATCTTTGTAATTAATTTAATAAATGTCTTCATTTGAGTGTGTTAAGTAGTTTCTGGACAACAATGGCATTCTGTGGCACGGAGGAATTGTCCACATCAAGCTGTGCACACTGAAAGGGACAATAAGGGAAATGAATAATATCAACACACTTGTCTTTTTAACGATCAGACTAGTGGTTTTGTTCATTGCATCTCCTGAAGTACTCATCAAATACATTTAATATCAGCGTTAACCATTTGTCAAACTATGCTGGTATTTTTTCCTTTGTTTTGTTCCAGCCATCGATTGTTTTTCATTTTTTTCTGCACATGATGAAAATCTGTTCGCAGGCTATTGAAACTTGCTGAAGTTTTGTAATGCATCACAATGAACATAAGTGATTTTTTGTTGTTGTCAAAGGTAATCATCATTATGGGAGCATTCAAAACAGAATTATCTTGTCTCTCATGCCATCGAACTGTTTCATGATGAATCCGCTGATGATGAGTCTTCCATATGAATGACAATGGTTATTTTAGCCACGAATGACATGGCTGGATGGACTCCATTGTTTTTTGTTTTTTTCTTTCGTCTTTCGTTTAATGTGTTGTGTATTTTATCACGTTTTATGGTCAAGTTTTTGCCTGTTCTATGTTTCACTACACAACTCGAGGAAGTTTGAGAGTCACCACCGGGATAGTGTGTGTGTGTGTGTGTGTGTGTGTGTGTGTGTGTCATCATGGCAAAATATGGTCCTGGAGACATGTTGCAGCAGCAACTACCACAGAGGCGTTCTTGATAACTTTGCCGGTTGTGTCACCGCAACAGTGTCACAACCGTGCAAGATTAAATAATAAGTTAAGTCTAGTTAAGATCAAAATGAGGGCTGAATCGAACGCCCACGTCTGATTTGAGCCCACCGCCAGATGGTCTCTTGTTTCTTTTACTGCAATAAAAAATTAAAAAGTGGGTTCCTGGAAGAAAAAAACATCCCAAACTGCATAGCTTGCATTTTAAAATGGTCTTTGAATCCGTGTGTCCAGCGAAGTCCATCTTCTCCGTGGCAATATTTACCATTGTCTGAAAATAAATGTTGAACTAAACAAGATTTCTCCGTCAACCCACCGACAAATCAATGGGAGTCAATCGGTGTCAATGAGGGGACAAAACTCAATTGGACCTCTCAACTACTCCGGATGTCTCACACATATTAAATAGTGTTTGTAGCTACATCAACTTTAATGAAGTCTGTCCCATTCTCTGCTCACACCTTTTAATCTTGTATTGACGTTTCTTGCCGGCCTTGTGATAACAGCTTATAAGTCACCTTTATGGAAGCTGCAAATAAAGTGGTAACTACAGCAGTTGAAAGGCCGTCAGAGGCAACAGAGCTAGTAAAAATAAGAAATATGTAATAGGATTCTCTTTATTCCTTATAGAGGAGAACTACTTTACAGACACCTATTGAAGGAAAATTGAGGCAAGATTGAAATCGTTTTTTGATGTCTTTCTTTCCCATCTTTGGTTGGGGGGGGGGTGGGGGGGGGTGTACTCCTCTGCTCACCGTGAGTACATAGAGTCTGGCTGTGTTCTGATGGTTGGCAAGCAGGAAGTGCAGGTGCGGCACAATACAGAACATCTGCATCTGTGTCTCGGTGGGAAAAAAATGTCATAATTATAACGAACCCGAAAAGCCGGAGCAGAATGGAACGGCATCTGTCCTCCGTGTTTAATGCGAGCCGACCCCTCCATTGTGATGCAGATAAGCGTCACCCCGGCACACCTCGGGTGATTAACCGAAAACACTGTTTGTGAAACACTGTATAAACAAACAGGTGTCCTCCGCTCCCTCTGCAGCTCATTAGAACTCATTTTGTCTGCATGCTGGGTTTATTTCATTGTGTCTTTCGGAACTTTTGCGGGTAACATTTTGAAAGAACAGCCCACCTGCTTTGTGACTAACTGTGTAACGGACGTGTGTGTGTGTGTGTGTGTGTGTGTGTGTGTGTGTGTGTGCACTCGTGTGCAAGAGAGTCCCTGGCTTATTGGAGCTCTTTCCCGGGTCCCTAATGGGGTGTGGAGAGAACAGCTCTACGTCTCCCCCTCTGTAAAATGTGACGGGGGCAGACGGACCGCGTTGGCTAATGGCAGGTGAGAGATGGAAATGCTTTGTGAAAAAAAAGAAAATAGCAGGACCCGTTAGCAGTGCGCTAATGTCAGCTTTTAGCATATGCCGAACAAAAGGGCGGTCGGAAAGAGAAATTATACGAAAGACAAGAACACAAAGACGCCCAATGTGAACTGGCAGAGCGGATTATTGTTGAGCAAGGCGGTGTGGGGGTGTGGGGGGAGCTGCGGCGGATTGCCTTCTAGCGTGCGCAAGTTTGTGTGTGCGCGCGCGCGTGTGTGTGTGTGTGTGTGTGTTGCGAGTGCTCGTGCACATGCTCGCCCCTGAGCTGTGGAGTGGGTGGCTTTGCAGCAGACTGCAACAAAAAAAAAACAACTCTGCATCAGCAACTTCTCTCTTGCGACCAATTAGCTTAGACCCCCCCCCCCCCCCCCCCCCCCCCCCCCAAAAAAAAAAAGTCAAAATAACTTTTCTACATTTGCATCTTTTTCATTTGCTTATCTTTCATTCAACTGGCAGCACTTTCTCTGCCTCCTAGGCTTTCTTCGGCTCCAATGATGTCACACCTGCAAGATAATTGGATAAACTCAATTCAAAGAAAGATAAAGCTCACGAATACCAAGACAGCGAGGCGCCATTTAACTGCTGCAGAAATTGGGCATCGCCGAACATTCAGGAAAAAGCTATGTGAGGGCTAACCTGATAGCTCTTGAGAATCGGGTTTATTATTTTCTTAAAGCGTCATTGTTATTTAATGAGCCAATTTATCATGACATTAATGTGTGGCGGCCTTTATTAAAAGCTCTGTAGGATCTCGTCTTCCTCCACGTATTTCGGGGCCAGAGTGTCTCATTAGTGAAGATCTTCATCTTGCGTGTGTACATTGCGTAAGTCCATATGTAAAAGCGTGCACAAGCATCCACACAGCAATGGGAGCAATTTCTCCACCACTCCCAGCCGTCAGGACTCTGCCATCTCTGTGGATCAATTCCCTCTGAATCCAGATGAATTATTAATGCCCACATTCTGCTCTTTTTTTACTGATGGGGAAACCATGTGAAATGGATTTTTTTTTCTCTTGAGCTCCCAATGAAATCACCAGTTGTTTAAGGTGTCGATATTATTTCCAGATATTGGCCCCGGTAGCTCGAAGCGCCGATCAGGATTCCTGACGTGGCGACATTGTTGCTCTGACCTTGAGTCGGATACTTAACCCGGCACGCATCGATACATATTCATTGATGCCATTCACCCGCATGCCAGCAGGCAGTCGTGTTAACACACTGCACACGGCAGCGCAGCGGGTTACAGTGGCAGCCGCATACATTAGAATGGATGGCTGTACCTTAAAGTTGCTGCTGTGAGCAAAACTAGAGCTTAAGGAGAGTTGCACTGCATTCCACTTCAAGTTTTATTACGACTTAATTAAACTTTAAATTTAATTCGGAGTCTTCGGAGGCTAAACGGAAGAGGATTCCCCCGCGAATGCCCCTATATTCTGTCACTAAAGTGACATAAGAGACAAATGATATTGTTAGCTTAATGTCAAGGGGGGTGCCAATGCTACTGCGCGGCGGGTGATTGACGGCTCTGTTTGTGCGAGACCTGAGCCAGAGGAGGATGAATTGAGCACAGTTAGTGTAGCCAGCTGAGATCAATAGGCTACAGTCCCAGGTAAGCACTGTGGCTTCTCCCTTTGGGCATTTCCTGAAACGATGATAAATGCGAGGAGGCGCTGGTCGGTTTGAAATGTGATATTTTTCATTTGTCACATTATATCATGTCATATCAGTGATTATACAGGGGGAGAAATAAGCAGCGGAGGCCACTGCGAGGCAATGTTCCATTATCTCGCGGAATAATACGAGCCTCGGCGGACCTCGATAACAGCGAGGCAATATCAACACCAGGATATTAGAAAATACGCGTTAAAAAGTTTTTTTCACTTAAATTCTACTGGCGAAATATCAAAGTGAATCAGCCCTGCTCAGGACAGCGTCAGCGGTAAATTCAAGATTGTCCCGCAAGGTTTTACTGTGTTTCTGTGGTGACTTAACGAGATGCCACGGTTGAGACGCGCGGTGTTTTTGCAAAAGAGGGAAGAAGTCTGCCTGCAACATGGCCGCCTGTCTGTTGGAGCCGTTAGCTAACCACACCGGCTCCCGGGGGGCCTATCAGCGTCTTCGGAGAACAACAAATGGCTTTACGATAGTGGCCACAGAGGGAGAGGGGCCCCGGGAGCGACCTGTAAACCAAACACATCACCACATTCAATCTGCTGCCTTATTAATCTAATCAACGGCTCATTCAGTGCTCCTCAGAGACGGCCATCACGGCACGCCGGAGAAACCGAAGCAGACAATGACGGCCCGGTCCTGCGAAAACAGTTTTGAGGATGGCTTCCATTTCCAATTAAAGCTTAAAAAGGTGACCTGGGGGGGTTAAAAAAAAACAGCTGTGCTCCTTTTAAAACGTGTTTTATGAGAGCGGAAGGTACTGGCTTTCCCATATGCATCTTCTCCTTGAATCAATAATTATAATACTTATTCATTAAAAGAAAGAATAATCTGTGATTTATTCCGTTGCTTAATTTATATAGAAAAGTATACATTGTTTTATCAATGTAATCAGATAAACCCAAAACCCGAAATCTGGCTGACAGACAACTCAACTCGCATACTGACACACAAGTGATGGACCAGCAGGTTGCACATGAAGAGAGTATTAGCAATAGAACAAAAGATAGAGGAAGAAAGAAAGAACATTATATATATATATATAAGAAAATGAACCAAAGAAAAGGGCTGCCAGTAATATAATGGTTAGGAGAAGTTTGTGACAGTTGCGGGTTCCTCAAAAACAAAAATCAAACATATCATAATGTCCCTCCGGGGGCTCGAGGGACACGCACCATCTCTCCATTTAAGTAGTGAAGCTCGCCCAGCCATTAAGGAGGTGAAGGTTAGCATGCCCGGTTTCGCTTCGGGCAAGAGCAACTCTTGACTCGTTGAGTTTAGTTGAGAGAAAAGGGATATTGCAAATTGATTAATACGCATGGCATAAAACGTATAGAATTACAGGATAGGATGATTGAGAATGAGCCAAAGGGCAATTAATGTTCCTGTATTTCCTGGCCAAGGTGTTACAAAACACTTTCTAAAATACATCAAAGCAAAAACAAGCAGGCCGTTAACAAAGAGCCACATGTGTTAACAGTAGTGCAGCACATACATAAATATATATATATATATATATATATATATATATATATATATATATATACATACATATAAAACCACGTTGCAAACAAGTCGGACCAGAAAAGAAAAACACTAGGAACCAGGAAAAAAAACGACTATGAATGAACAAGATCCGAACCTGAGGATGCGTAAGGCAGGGAGCAAATGCACATGCACATGCATTCATTCTATGTTACAGATTCATCTATAGATGTGGGCTAGTTGTTTTCCTTCTATTTTGATTTGGGGGGAGGAAATAAAGGTGGATTGTTTTAATCACAAATCACTTAATAACTCTAAAATGTTTTTAAATATTGAAATTTGCTTTTTCCCCCCTCCAACAATCCAAAGCCAAAAAGGTTGTCTCTTTGTGCGATTGTGGCTCAGGAGTGCTTCAATCCCCCCCCCCCCCCCCCCCCCCCCCCCCCCCGCAGGCTGTCCCATCAGTGTATGAATGGGTGTGAATGTTGATGGGCAGGTTACCTTGCATGGTAGCCTTCCCCATCAGTGTGTGAATGGGTGTGAATGATGACAGATACATACAAGCAGGGCCGCAGTGACAATGGCAGGCAATACAACTACAAGCGCTAGCTCACAAAGATTCACGGTAACAATGCATCCAGTAGGAAGAGCCACAGGTGGGTTCAGCCTGATGGCAAAACATTGGAAGTTTTGGGCTTTTGCAGGAGAGTTTTCTGCAAACAAGGATTGTGCTGTTCCAAATATATGATGACATTTCTTATCAGTTCATGTGATTGCAGCAACGCAACATTATAAATGCCAAAAACGATACAGTTGCACTTGTTGTTTCCATCGGCGTCCTCATTTCTGTCTGCTCGAGTGTTCACTAAATCCCTAAATTCACCAGCTGCTCTACTGTTTTATCCCACAACTAAATAACGTCTCTGGCTCAGGCTGTATTTACAGGATAATGAATGGGTAGCGGCTCTCGCTTCCGCACGCTCGCACACAAAAACACGGCGACAGTCACACATCCAGGCCAAGCTCGAACAAATATGACAAACGCGCACACACATCGTAATCATAGCCACACACCTCCGAAAAGGAATGATCACAGCACGTCTGTTTGTGCACGCGGGGTTCATGTTTGCCTCATTTAGCCGCTATTGTCGTGACGATAGAAACTGTATGCAAACACATTTTGAGAGCGGAGCATGCAGTCGGACGAGTTTGGATTATGGAAATGTGTTGTTAGTTTGTTGTTACGAGACACTTGGTCCGGAGGGATCTGCTTGCTCCGAGTCAACGACTGCGTTTCATTGTACCTAATTAGGCAGTTTGTTTAGTGAACAGTGCTCATATTTTTCATTAAAAATAGTTTTTGGGACTCTTGAAGGTAAATGTGAAACGCATTTTGAAATGAATTTATGTAGGTGAAAATATATATAGCTGTGCTTTGCATTACTGTCAGTTTCACTGCATTGTGAAACTGATGTTCTTCAGTTAATTATAAATGCAGTTCATGTCCATAGTGTGAAGAAAAAAAAAAAGAAAGAAGCAGAAAATGATTGGAAGAATCAATTTCACTCAGTCGGGCAATTTTTTCATGCTAAGTTAGCAGATAGCATTAAAGCGTCATTCTGGTCACCTGAGAAACAAGCGGACCATCAGCAAACCGAAGAGGACGAGGAGGGAATATTGAGGAAGGAAGAGAGGAAAGACAAGGAGGGAATATTGATTTGAAAAAAGAAATAGCATGCTGAATAAATCAATACAAATACCATAATTTATAAGTATTGTCCAAATGTTTGATTTATGACATGTTGCAGTGGAAAACCTTCCTTACAATGAAAAAGGGGATGGTAGTTTTTTCAGAGATAATCATCATACACTGCGTTACAAATGTTCTCTGCGGGTTTGTGTATGAATCCACAGCTGAAAATAGTCCCAAAGAAAAACCCTATTTACACCCTTTTGAATAATGTTAGCCTCAAAACAATACAGTGCCCAGCTGTTTAAGGAAATTGCTGTGCCTTTTTCTCAAAGATGCAGCTCGACATCCGTGACCTGTTTTCATGGTTTTACCTCGCCGCTGCCACAGCCGGCACACGGGGCTCTGGGTGCGTCGAGAGACGCAGGGTTGGCTTCGGTCTTTTCACGTATCGCTTTAAAACGGATTAGTAAAAGTGACATAAAAAGTCACTGCTCTCCTCCCGCACTTTGTGTGGGCTCGGCACATTTCTGGAGACAGAGATGAACACGGGGTCGGCGGTGTCGGCCGGGGTCGCCGTCCTATTCAACGGGCCAATAATGCATGTGACAAATGTCAGCGTACGGGGGGGGCGTTACTGTGACCCTGTATAGATTTATTGATTCCTCCTCTTTTTTGTTTCCGTTTGGTTCACCGAAACTCTCGCTCAAGTTTTATGCCCACTGTGGGTCATAAATATGTCCTGGAGTCAGCAGCAACGCTCTGTTTTCTTCTTCTTCTTCTTCTTTTCTTTTTTTTTTTTTACAGCACCTCTTTCTTCTGAGCGGCCTCCTCCTTTCGACTGGATGTGTTTTGTCCCTCTTGTTGCAGCCCGAGCTAATCTCCCTCATCGGCACAGATCTGGTCTGCTCTTTCACCCTCCCGCTCCTGGAAAAGACTGTTTGCAGTAAAGATTGCAATCTAACTGCTAATCTTTATGGCTTTCTCCAGGGCAGGGCGCTGAGCATCTCTGGATGATTTTGCCAGAGATGTAGAAACTCTCTGGAGCCTCAGAAGTTCTTTGCCAGCCGAGTTTTGAAGGGATTTTTTCTTTTTGCACACATACATTCAGATGTGCCAGCTGTCACTACCGCAGTTGTCAAATGAGGAGCCAAAAGGTGTGTCAGGTTGTATTTGTTTAATGATGATGCTCATTACTTCTAACTGCTCACACTGTTTTCCGTTTTCCTCACCATACAGAGAGCCAATTATAAAAAAAGAAAAAAAGAAGAGGAAGATGTGTGAAACCATCCTTTTACTCTTCCTCTCCTCGGCTAGCAAAGCAACATATATCTGTCATAATGAGGCGCGAGCAGTGCTTTACCACCAAGCTGTCTCTCATCGCAAACATAACACACAAAGAGATTTACTAATGCAGGCAGTTAACACAGCCAGTTTTATACGCGGCCTGGTTTATACAGCAGTACAGCAAGCAGTCCCTGGACGGCATGCATTATACACATCTAATTAAGTCTTCACATGTCTATAATAAACCACATTATACCTTTGAGGCTAGAGGGCAGGTCAGGAGCTGGCACTGAGTTTGTATGAGACAGCCAGTTGTCAGTGCGATTGTGTGTGCGCGTGCATGTGTGTGTGTGTGTGTTTGTCGAATCAAGCCTATGATAGCTATTTAACTTTCCCTAATTAACCCGGAATAAATCAGGCCAGCACAGTAAATATTTGTCACCGGGGAGGGAGTAAGGGGACGGAGAGGCTCTCCTCCTGCCCGCCGGATGGCGTGAAAGAGGGCCGAGCGATGTGGAGGGGGATTGAGCGTCCAAGTGAGGGACAGATTGAGGCGGAGAGACACAGGAGAGAGAGAGAGAGAGAGAGAGGCTGAGGAGGGCAGCTGGCCAGCTGTTGTTATATAGTTTGATTGGCCCATGGAGAGCTGCCTCTGTCTTTTCACGGCACCAGTAAAGTGCTGTGATCCCAGCGGCAGGTGGCGGCTGCCCATCGCTCGCCTCCCTGCGGGCGAGCAGAGGCAGAGATCCTTTATTAAACACCTTCACGGTCTGCGACTCTGTATCGCTACCGACGAGAAAACAGAGAGGCATTTCACACGGAATACCTAATCAGCACATACAAATCTGGGGAAACAATGTTTTTAATTGTGCAGCCACAGTGTGCTGGCTTCTGCTTTCTCTCACATCAAAAGCTCGTGAGACTCGACGCTACAAACCAGGGCCCGCTTCAAACAGCCCACTCGGATTTACACAGGTCGCTTCGAGGAGGGCATAAAAAGTGCGGCACCCTCTCCTGTCCTTCACAGAGCCGAGTTTGGCAGTTGGACGGATAAGGGTACAGTAAACCAGGGAGAGGCACAGGCCTGTAAGTGCTCTGAGTGCTTTTCCCCAAGCAGCTTGACAGCCAGGTCTCGGTGACCGTGCTAGTGACAATCAGGCTGCCTCACACCGTCGGTTGGTTTAGTTGTTGCCATGGCGACGTGCGGTACAGTAGCGCCTGCATAGGTGCCAGCATCTGAGTTGGTAGTCCTGATGTGGGCTCTTTGCAGTGAACACTACCTCACACGGCAAAGATAACTCCATTTTTCGACCCGTCTCTCTCTCTTTTTTTTGTCTCCTGTCTCTCTCTCTCCCCCCGGAGGGGTGTAATTCAATTCTCTGAATACACTTTGGGGAGGAGGAGTGTGAAGACTCATTTAAGCCTCCCTAACACTTGTGAGTTTTTGCACCAAATGTTACTTTGGCTTTGAGTCCTGTGTTTTTTTTTTCTTCTTCTTTTTTTCTCTCTCTCTGCCTTTGCCCAGGAATTAAAATATTCTGAAGATAATTTTTCTTGGAATCAGAGATGGGACTCAAGCTGATAGAAGTACAAACTCAGTTTTGAAATGAGCAAAAAGAAATCTAATTTATTGCTGGAACAATTTGTTTAGATTGTCCCATCTGTCCCAAAGGGGTTTGTTTTTATCGATATAGTTTTCAGTGATAAACAATAAGCTTTTGAAGAGTTTTGGTAGCAACCTATTATCTGTTTACACACAAATGTGTCTACTAAAAATGATATTAATAGTGGAAAAAAATAAAATAATATATGTATATATATGATAATAATAATTGAGTGATAGTTGCCATATCAGACTTTGTGGCTATTATCCAGAGAAAATGAGTGTGTGGCTCATTCCTTAAATGGTTCTCTTTGTTATTCAAATCCACCCCATTGTACAACCTCAGCAGCATGAAGGCCGAGCAACGAATCACAAGTTGTCCGGTGAATGACTCAGAGGGGAGACAGTCTGATGGGACAAAAGAGGTGTATTGTACTGCTGCTCCTCCTCAGAAAGGTTATCTCCTTCGCCCGTCCTTGAGCGTTTTCAAGCAAGTCAGCGAACATTTTTCACAAGTCCATCTCTGTAGATGTACGTTTAAATATACTGTATATCCAGCAAGCTTGCACCCAATGGCTGTAATTAGGATTGTGGTCACATTCAAACAGGAGGGCTTACTCGGCTCTGCTTCTCCGCTCGTGGATGCGGTGCTGGCAAGGAGGGCCGCCGTGTCCCCACCGACCCCCACGGAGGGGCTTCGCTGTGAGGGCGAGCGGTGACACGCGTCCCGCTCCACGGCGTCCCGTTCCGACACTGTAATAATACCCAATTATAACCTGGGCTAATTGGAACAGCGCTTTGTTTTTCTTTCTGTTATTTCAGAAAGCTGACAGCAACAACTCATGGCAGGATCGATGGCGGATTACGAGGCTCATGGAGCTGCATAGAGAGGAGGGCTCACACTGAAGCTTCAGCTCTCATTAAAACCCGGCCTGATCTCAGCCAAGCCCTGGGAAAGGAGGGGTGAGAAAGGCAAGAGAGGAAGAAAAAAGCAGAGGAGGGAAGAACATAGAGGGGAGAAAAATCAGGAAATCTAAGGGAGGAAAAAAGAAAAAAAAAGTTGACTGTCCCCTATGGACGCGGCCTCTGCTGGACTCTTATAAATGGGTATTGTTCCCTGTGAAGCACACAGCGACTGTTTACAGTTCCCTATAAAGGAGGGCTTTATTCCTGCTCAGGGATGCATTGTGACAAGATCATTTGAATAGTCGAGGTCTTACCACGAAGCCATAAACATTTAAGGGCAGTTGACACGGAGAATAAAGAACGAGCCGTGCTACCTCTGCAGGATGCCGCCTGACTCCTGATGACACGATCAGTGGACGAGCGCGGGCCTGACTATGGCCGTCGACAGGCCGGCGGGACGGGCGCAGAAAACACAGAAAGGGGAAGTCATGGAGAGACGGGGGGCGGGGGGCAAACAAGTTCATGAACAGAAGCAAAGCATTGGAGGGTATAGGAGAGTGATAGCTAAACAGAGAGGCGATGCAGCTCTTACCCTGACCTCCCCTTCGTCTTTGATTGGTTCCACAATGAAATGGCGGCATCTTGTTTTTTGTGTTTTATCACAGGAGGCGACCGCCAGAGCAGACCCGCGGGACCGGCCAGACATGAGGCTGAATTCGATTAGATGGTAATCGGAGATGGACAGGCGGCGGCGCTGCCAGTGTCAGCAAGCCGAAAGAAGGATGGGAGGGGGGGGGGACTCCACAACGCAAACTGGCCCCACGACTTTACCATTTCCATTTCACGCCGTTCAACGTGGTGGGCCACTAAGCGAGTTGGTAATCCACACTCCACGCGTCGTGTTCCAAGGGTTCGTTTCCTCTGGAGTTTGTTTCCTATGGGGTGTGTTTCTTATGGGGTGTGTTTCTTATGGGGTGTGTTTCTTATGGGGTGTGTTTCTTATGGGGTGTGTTTCCTATGGGGTGTGTTTCCTCTGGGGTGTGTTTCCTATGGAGTTTGTTTCCTATGGGGTGTGTTTCCTCTGGAGTTTGTTTCCTATGGGGTGTGTTTCCTATGGGGTGTGTTTCCTCTGGAGTGTGTTTCCTATGGAGTGTGTTTCCTCTGGAGTGTGTTTCCTCTGGAGTTTGTTTCCTATGGGGTGTGTTTCCTATGGGGTGTGTTTCCTCTGGAGTGTGTTTCCTATGGAGTGTGTTTCCTCTGGAGTGTGTTTCCTCTGGAGTGTGTTTCATATGGAGTGTGTTTCCTATGGGGTGTGTTTCCTCTGGAGTGTGTTTCCTATGGGGTGTGTTTCTTCTGGAGTGTGTTTCCTATGGGGTGTGTTTCCTATGGAGTGTGTTTCCTATGGAGTGTGTTTCCTCTGGAGTGTGTTTCCTCTGGAGTGTGTTTCCTATGGAGTGTGTTTCCTATGGGGTGTGTTTCCTCTGGAGTGTGTTTCCTATGGGGTGTGTTTCCTCTGGAGTGTGTTTCCTATGGAGTATGTTTCCTCTGGAGTGTGTTTCCTCTGGAGTGTGTTTCCTATGGAGTGTGTTTCCTCTGTAGTGTGTTTCCTCTGGAGTGTGTTTCCTATGGAGTGTGTTTCCTCTGGAGTGTGTTTCCTCTGGGGTGTGTTTCCTCTGGAGTGTGTTTCCTATGGGGTGTGTTTCCTCTGGAGTGTGTTTCCTATTGGGTGTGTTTCCTCTGGTGTGTGTTTCCTCTGGAGTGTGTTTCCTCTGGGGTGTGTTTCCTCTGGGGTGTGTTTCCTCTGGAGTGTGTTTCCTCTGGAGTGTGTTTCCTCTGGAGTGTGTTTCCTCTGGAGTGTGTTTCCTATGGGGTGTGTTTCCTATGGAGTGTGTTTCCTATGGGGTGTGTTTCCTCTGGAGTGTGTTTCCTATGGAGTGTGTTTCCTCTGGAGTGTGTTTCCTCTGGAGTGTGTTTCCTATGGAGTGTGTTTCCTATGGGGTGTGTTTCCTCTGGAGTGTGTTTCCTCTGGAGTGTGTTTCCTATGGGGTGTGTTTCCTATGGAGTGTGTTTCCTATGGGGTGTGTTTCCTCTGGAGTGTGTTTCCTATGGAGTGTGTTTCCTCTGGAGTGTGTTTCCTCTGGAGTGTGTTTCCTATGGAGTGTGTTTCCTATGGGGTGTGTTTCCTCTGGAGTGTGTTTCCTATGGAGTGTGTTTCCTCTGGAGTGTGTTTCCTCTGGAGTGTGTTTCCTATGGAGTGTGTTTCCTATGGGGTGTGTTTCCTCTGGAGTGTGTTTCCTCTGGAGTGTGTTTCCTATGGGGTGTGTTTCCTATGGAGTGTGTTTCCTATGGGGTGTGTTTCCTCTGGAGTGTGTTTCCTATGGAGTGTGTTTCCTCTGGAGTGTGTTTCCTCTGGAGTGTGTTTCCTATGGAGTGTGTTTCCTATGGGGTGTGTTTCCTCTGGAGTGTGTTTCCTATGGGGTGTGTTTCCTATGAAGTGTGTTTCCTCTGGAGTGTGTTTCCTCTGGAGTGTGTTTCCTATGGAGTGTGTTTCCTATGGGGTGTGTTTCCTCTGGAGTGTGTTTCCTATGGGGTGTGTTTCCTATGGAGTGTGTTTCCTATGGAGTGTGTTTCCTATGGGGTGTGTTTCCTCTGGAGTGTGTTTCCTCTGGAGTGTGTTTCCTATGGGGTGTGTTTCCAATGGAGTGTGTTTACTATGGGGTGTGTTTCCTCTGGAGTGTGTTTCCTATGGAGTGTGTTTCCTCTGGAGTGTGTTTCCTCTGGAGTGTGTTTCCTATGGAGTGTGTTTCCTATGGGGTGTGTTTCCTCTGGAGTGTGTTTCCTATGGAGTGTGTTTCCTCTGGAGTGTGTTTCCTCTGGAGTGTGTTTCCTATGGAGTGTGTTTCCTCTGGAGTGTGTTTCCTCTGGAGTTTGTTTCCTATGGGGTGTGTTTCCTATGGAGTGTGTTTCCTATGGGGTGTGTTTCCTCTGGAGTGTGTTTCCTATGGGGTGTGTTTCCTATGGGGTGTGTTTCCTCTGGAGTGTGTTTCCTATGGAGTGTGTTTCCTCTGGAGTGTGTTTCCTCTGGAGTGTGTTTCCTATGGAGTGTGTTTCCTATGGGGTGTGTTTCCTCTGGAGTGTGTTTCCTATGGGGTGTGTTTCCTCTGGAGTGTGTTTCCTATGGGGTGTGTTTCCTATGGAGTGTGTTTCCTCTGGAGTGTGTTTCCTCTGGAGTGTGTTTCCTATGGAGTGTGTTTCCTCTGGAGTGTGTTTCCTATGGAGTGTGTTTCCTCTGGAGTGTGTTTCCTCTGGAGTGTGTTTCCTATGGAGTGTGTTTCCTATGGGGTGTGTTTCCTCTGGAGTGTGTTTCCTATGGGGTGTGTTTCCTCTGGAGTGTGTTTCCTATGGAGTATGTTTCCTCTGGAGTGTGTTTCCTCTGGAGTGTGTTTCCTCTGTAGTGTGTTTCCTCTGGAGTGTGTTTCCTATGGAGTGTGTTTCCTCTGGAGTGTGTTTCCTCTGGGGTGTGTTTCCTCTGGAGTGTGTTTCCTATGGGGTGTGTTTCCTCTGGAGTGTGTTTCCTATGGAGTATGTTTCCTCTGGAGTGTGTTTCCTCTGGAGTGTGTTTCCTCTGTAGTGTGTTTCCTCTGGAGTGTGTTTCCTATGGAGTGTGTTTCCTATGGAGTGTGTTTCCTCTGGAGTGTGTTTCCTATGGAGTGTGTTTCCTCTGGAGTGTGTTTCCTCTGGAGTGTGTTTCCTATGGAGTGTGTTTCCTCTGGAGTGTGTTTCCTATGGGGTGTGTTTCCTCTGGAGTGTGTTTCCTATGGAGTGTGTTTCCTCTGGAGTGTGTTTCCTCTGGAGTGTGTTTCCTCTGTAGTGTGTTTCCTCTGGAGTGTGTTTCCTATGGAGTGTGTTTCCTCTGGAGTGTGTTTCCTCTGGGGTGTGTTTCCTCTGGAGTGTGTTTCCTCTGGGGTGTGTTTCCTCTGGAGTGTGTTTCCTATGGGGTGTGTTTCCTCTGTAGTGTGTTTCCTCTGGAGTGTGTTTCCTATTGGGTGTGTTTCCTCTGGTGTGTGTTTCCTCTGGAGTGTGTTTCCTCTGGGGTGTGTTTCCTCTGGGGTGTGTTTCCTCTGGAGTGTGTTTCCTCTGGAGTGTGTTTCCTCTGGAGTGTGCTTCCTATGGGGTGTGTTTCCTATGGAGTGTGTTTCCTATGGGGTGTGTTTCCTCTGGAGTGTGTTTCCTCTGGAGTGTGTTTCCTATGGAGTGTGTTTCCTATGGAGTGTGTGTGTCCGTCCGTCCGTCTCCCCCCCCCCCCCCCCTGTGGAGTCCAGACCTGGTGGTGGCTGATGAACTGATGGAATGATGAGTTGATGAGGCTGATGGATCCGTGGAGACTGGGCGGAGATGGGGAGGTGGAGGGGTGAGTAACAGCAGCATGAAAGAACTGAAGGTAGAGAGACAGTCATATTTAAATGAGACAGCAGCAAGATGATTAGCTAACCGTGTCATTGTTTCCGTGTGCTTATTGGATAGAGGGGATCAGCTGATCTGCGCAGCTGGTGTCATGATTGACGGTGCAGGACGATGACAGCAAGTAAACAATGCGTGAGCATGTGTGAGAAATGATTGGCAGGAATGTGAGGAATAGATGCGGGCTGAGGGGTAAGGTCTTCCTGTCTGAACTTGAGCTAGAGTTCCATGTGGGGAGAGAGGACCCGGAGTCATTAGCAATTACCTACCGGACTGATGTGACGCCTCCTTGAGTAAAGCTGAGGACTTGTTCACACTGAGTTGTATTTTCTCTCCTCACAACTACACCTAATCTCCCCTGTGTTGCTCCCTATTTCTCCCTCTTTCTCCCTCTTTCTCCCTCTTTCTCTCCCCCCTCCCACTGTCTGCTACCCAGCCGTTGTTTTCCTCCCTGCATTGCTTGGCATTCCATTCATTCTCCAAGATGTTTCCAGCGCAACCAATGATTAACAATTATGCCAGTGCATCTAATTAATGCCGGCTAATTATATGGTGGAGATGCTGACAGTGGATTGGGAGGGGAATGGGGGGTAAGAGAAGATTGCAGCATTAGAAATAATCAGGAGAGAAGAAGAGGGTTGTAGGATGAAAAATAAGAAAAAAAAGAAAAAGAATATAGGCTGAGCGAGAAAAGGAGTAGATTGGGATTGAGTGTCTTAATTGCCATGCTCGGTTTTTGTCTCGGGACCCTGAGTCTGAGTCGGCTGAGTCTGCTTTTCAAATACACTCACTCGTCTAATTTGAAGGCCACGTGGATCACATTGATAACAACAAAAAGAGAAAGAGAAGGAAAACAGGAGGTCTGTTTGTTGTTTTCTTTCTCCGTCTGTACTGGATAGGAGTTCATCTTCAAACCACACAAGGTCCCTCGACTGGCAGGAAAGCTCAAGCCATAATTATGTCCATCAAAGGCCCACGGATTTTTGAATCTTCAACTAATTTGCTGTTCATTTGTCAGCAACTGGCAAACACAAATACCCTGCAGTAGAAAGACATGAGACCTTTGATATACAATGTATAAATCACGTGAACTAATGATTACACTCTCTTCATTTACTCACCCATGCCCCCCCCCCCCACCCCCCACCACCACCACCACCACCAATCCACCTCAGGCAATACTTCATCGGGAAAATAGCCAAGAAAAACGACCTCTCTCCGCTGCTCATAATGAGGCTGCGTGGAGCGTTCATTAGCATAGTCGGTGTCTACAGTCTGTCGGAGCTTTATGCCCGATGACGTTTTTATTCCCGCAACCATTCTGTAAGGGCTCCGTAATAACGCTGCAAGGAGAGAAAACACATCATATATTAAAGGAACATGATATATATTTTTTTATTTTTATTCTTGCTTCCGTATTCAAATGAGCACATCTGAAAGAGAGCGAAGGCAGAGGAACAAAAGGGTTTTGGGGAATTACCCAGAGAGCAGTAATTATATTCAGAGGAGCCTGTGATTTAGGGTTTGTTGTTTTTGTCTTCCTGCAAGGAGCCGAGGCGAGAGGCTGTGCAGCGCCGAGCGGTGACACGGGGCCTCCCCGGCCTTCCGAAGTGCATTAAACTTAATGATTGACAATGATTGAAACCACGGCGAGCAGGCGGACCGCCGGAGTGAAGGGGGCTCGGTTCTGCAGATCTGCTGCTGTCGCTCCGCTTTAACGATCCAAAAGAGTGAAGTTTTTGGGTTGTGTGTGTTTGTCACACAAATGGAGCTGGACTGGGACAGCACAGGGACCCTGTGAGGCCGGCCGAGCACCCAGTGTTTTCTGAGAGGCTGGACTCTCACGGCAGGGGGCCCGGCCACAGCCACGTTGGTCAATGTGATGTGGAGCACGAGTGGCTGATGTTTAGCACTGTCAAAGCAGCTATTTGTGTTTGAGATGTTACACTCAATAGTGCTTCTGCCGGGCGAGCCTCAGCCTGAGTGGATTCCCATCTATTTTCCAAGTCTTCAACCTTTTAGTGTCAAAGGGAGCATTAAGTTGGATGGGAAACTTAAGTAGTAAATCAATAGCGCTGCATTTTTTATTCCAGAAGTTGCATCTTAGTCAATATTCCACGTCATTCATCCTCTCCTCCATCTTTCTACCGGTGCCATTAGCCCTACATTCATCCCCAACCTTGTTAGCATCAAATGGCCCCAAAAAATAAAATATTACTAAATGATTCACCGCTTCCATCAAAGCAAAAACAGACACGTTTCTTCAGTGCGTGTCAAGATCACATCTGAAAATAAAAATTCACGGATTGCGCTCCTCTTCATTTCTTTC
>NC_046975.1:7279993-7337493 GCF_009769545.1 Cyclopterus lumpus | reverse complement strand
CAGTCTGAGTGGGCGATGATGTCGCCGCCTCATTTACATGTTCCCACTGTACAAACAGACACATCCACCTGTGATCAGCAGCTGTTAAAGCCCAGCACCGCCCGACAGACGGGCTTTCCTCGCCGCGTGCAAGCGCCGACGTGGCCGGTGACCATGTAGGAGCGATCCTGACGCGGCAAAGTGTTTTTGCTTTGTGTTCGCAGCAATCTTCCAGGACAGGAACAGGAGGAATACAGCACGGACGATGAACTGGAATCAGGAAACACATATTTGAACAGCTCGTGTCAGGGAGGCAGCAGCAGCAGCTGCATACCAGTAACTAGAGACCACGGGTTTGGCTTGTTAAAGGCTTGCTTTCAGACCAATTGCTCACAATCCAAGAGGCTTCCGCCATTACCCGACTACAAAACAAAAGACTTAACAAACTAAACATGTCTACTGTTGAGGTTCAAAAGGATCTCGAGCTGCCCGAATCCAGAGATATATAATAAAAAGTATTAGAGGATCATCAGTACATACATGGTCCTGCCGGACGCGCCCACGTGGTTGCAAGGCCACAGCCCATTGGTCGCTTTCTGTCTGTCCGTCACCGTGAGAGGACGATCTCGTGTCTTACGAAGGTTTTTATACAAAATCCAGATGCTGAGTTTAAGCTCCAATTGGTTAGTTTTCTGGCAGCATGCATATACCTTTTCAATGACGACCTTTTCAAAATAAGATGGGTTTCAAAATAAAAGTTTCTTCCGGCTGGTAACAGCTGTTTTTACGATCTCTAAGGAAACCTCCATTTTGACTACGTCCCATAATCAATACATTTCATTCATACCTGAGTCATCCTATAGTTATAATACCCATAACACATGTTATAACCAGCATGCAGTTACAATAATAATACTCATATAATGATCATACTTATACAGTGACTTTCTCCTATGTTTTCCCAATACATTCTTCAGAATATTCTTCATAATATCCCTTATTAATTATCATATCTTTCTTATGTATTAATTTAAAACATAGACTTTCTCATTTACATGTGCAAGTATATATAAAAAACATTACAACTCCATAATGATGAGAAACTGTTCCTGGGTTATTGGAAAGGAACGTCACTACTAACATATCCAAGTGTGTTTAAAAAAAAACATTATTATATTGTTACCTTGCAGTTTTACTCACAGTGTTTTACCATGTCACATGGTGCGCCTACTACCAACGCTGTCAGCGTTAGTAGTACAGTAATTGTACACGCTTTGACAAAGCAGTGCATTTAATATTTGTCTCCACTGTGTTGATTTGTGGTTGAAATCCATGAGATGGATATATAAGACATAGTTTTCATTTATAGGAAAAAAATTCTTATTTCGAGTTGAGACAGCAATCAGTCAACTCACTGTTCTCTCTGTCAGTCTGTTGTGTACGGAGCTACGACCAAGCGACGGTTCCCTTAGTGGAGCGAAAAGACTGGAAGGCGTGATTACGGTTTTAAACAATCCGCCTCCCAGCACCTGCAAAGCTCGCTTATCAATGTTACAGCTCAATATTTTTATCCCGACACGGACAGAGTTGTGTGTTACGTTACCAATGAGGAGCTACATGCTCTAACTCCTCATTGGTAACGTAAGGCTACCAGGCAACCAGCATGTTAAAGTGTTCACCCGTCACAAAAATATTTCCTGGCCACCCCATGTGGTATCTCGCCATACAGATTCTTATGGTTTTTGAAGCCTGCTATTTCTATTGCACACCAGTAAGTGCATGCTGCCGCACCAATACACAGGAGGACAATGGGATGTCATGGTGCTCATAGTATTGAAAGGAATCAGCAGCAGCATGACTTTTCAGACACAGTATTATCCACAATATTTCCTGTTGGTTTTGGGCTTTGCTTTTATCGCCTGTTTTTATACTGCCATTGACCGCCTGTCGATTTCCCCTCCCCCCCACGACTCTTCACTACTCCGCAGCCGGTAGGGGCCGCTGCTGACAACACAGCTGAGGGCATCGCCGACCCCCAGACACGAGTGGTGGGAAACCCATGGACCGTGTGTCTGTGAGGACATCTATTGGACGTGTTTTGGCCAACGGAGACGGAGATGAGACGCACAGCTGCACACATCTGCATGAAGTCAAATGAGAGCGATTCTGTTCTGTGAGGTGTGCGAGTGAAAAGCGCGTCTGCCACACGGTCCGGACATTGTTAGCCGATTGCGGGTTGTGTTCATTCAATCACACGATGCAATTCTACCAACAGTTGCTGCAGACACACCGGGCGGAGATTTGTAATCTGGGTGAATCGGCCCTTTTTCTAAATCAACACCGTGCCATTTCTGTTGTTCTTGCTGAAAAACAAACATTAAGATGATTTGACAAATAATGCGTTTCAAGAAACTCTTGTTGTCTCATCAGCCTGCACATTGTTTTTCCCCCCCGCCTGTCAGCCACCCCCCCGTTTGACACAGTGTTTGTCCCGGGCAATTCTGTGTTGTCTTCATTTGCGGCATCTCATTGACGAGTTGCAATCAATAGAAGACAATTCAATTTACAAGTCTGTCACTTGGCAAAACACAACTCTGTTAAACAAAAATAATTATTGAGTCTCAGTCATTGTTTGCTTTGTCCAATAATAACTGATTACCCACCTGTCATGGGGTCTTCACTTCCACTTCCACATTTCCCATACACACACGCATTATAGCATTACAGTGGTTCTTCCTTCATTATTTCGTGGGCAAAGCGGGGTTCGGCCCGGAGGACCTCCAGCCGGTCTCGTGTGAGCGGCGTGTCGCAGCGCGTCCAGCAAAGAGAAATGTACAGCGATGCATTCAGGTGTGCCCTCAGCCATTCGTTCAGAGTGCTTCTGGGGCCTGAAGGGGGAGGCAAAGTGGATGTGACAGGCTTAGATTAAATGCCAGAGATGGGGCGTTTCTCACACACACTAGAGCCTCCTGGACAGCAGCCTAATTAGGCACTTCCATGCTCTGCCATCAGCTCTTCCCACAGAACGCTCCCTCCAAAAACACATTTGTTAATGGGACAAAATGGAACCCTGCACAGGGCGGCTCTGCAGAGGAGAGACACTGATAATAGGCCCATCAGCTCTTTGAAATTCAATAATAGCAGATTGATTTTGGCTATCCCCCCCACACACACACATTTTTACTGTGGTTTAATAGCAATGTTGTTGTAGTATCTTCCGCTTTCATCTTCACATGCCTTCAGATTGCGGATAAGCAAATGATCAGATGGTCTGTGACACCCTGTGACATCAAAAGCGAGGCAGGTTTTTTTCTTTTTCCTTTGCTATCAGCTCCCACATTTCTGTAAGAATTTGTCAGTCTGTATCACCCGAGAGAAGGTCAGGTGTTTTTCTCAGGCATAACAAACATAGATATCGTCTCCTTCTCCGATAAAGTGTTCTTCGTGGATATTATCGCGTCCAGCAGAGGGGAGATTTCTCTCCCCCGTATCCGCCTCCGTTCATCTGCCTCTGCGCAGACGTGCTTGGACAGGAGCTAAATCTGATTACGGAGTGCGTGGGGTAATGTTCAATAATAAAAAGTATTATTTGCCAAGATCAATGTGTGTCGCCGCAGCGATAAAGTACAAAGGACGGAAAGTGCTGCAAGCCCACAATAAATTTTGATGCGTTGCGATATTGAACACATTGTGACAACATACTGCTCGCCAGGGCTGTAAAACATCTTCCAACAGGCTGTTGAACATCCGCCCCGCTACATTCTTACACCATGACTGCCATACATCAAGCCCGGGCCACAGCACGCGAGGGCTAAGTGTGTGAGGGATTACATAGCAAGAAGCAGAATAGGACAGCACTACATATTCATCAGGGGAGAGTGGGTCTGAGTGTGTGTGTGTGGGTCTGAGTGTGTGTGTGTGGGTCTGAGTGTGTGTGCGCGCGCTTGTGTGTGTGTGTGTGTGTGTGTGTGTGTGTGTGTGTGTGTGTGTGCAAATGAATGGCAGGCCGCCCTGCGCTTGTATGCAGTAAGTGTTTGTGTGCGACAGGAGGACGGAGGGTTCCATCAATCACTCAATTAAAGCTGCGCGTGACAGCGACATGAGACCGTGTGACTGATGGATGGGCCAAATCTTCTCAAGTCGGAGGCTCTGAGCCCACTCCGGCTCGGTGACATTCACCCTCGCGATCAACAAAAACCCAGATCACGTCAGGTGCGACCGTCGCGAGCTGAGGAAAAACTTTTACGGCACAGCGTTTCTACCTCCGGTTTGCCCCAGACCACGTGCCCCGCGGCCGCCCTCGAAGCTCCCGCTGTCAGGATGCTCGGGGTATTTAAGAATGTTATCTCTAATGCACAGATGCCTTAAAGGTCCCGGCGGAAAAGGCCTGCAATTTCCCCACCTAATTAAAAATTAATTAAATCGTCCGTGGCTCTAGCCAGGCATAAAGCTGAAGGCCGCGGCAACCGCCACTGGAAACGCAATCATTTATTTAACTCAATTACAGGAAGCCACAGCAGGCTTCCCACCGATGTCACCTGGCGAGTCGGGGGCAGGGCGCCTGACCGAACCGACACAACTTGATGCAACTTTCCCCCCCCCCCCCGCGCCTCATTTTGGGAAATTCAGCGAGAACACTCCTGCCAGGTCCATACTTGTGATGCCGCGCGCACCTCCTCGCCCTGTTGCGATTCATATATACATAGTCATAGAGATATCCTTTGTCACCTGCTTTCGCTCCCTCGTCCCTGGGGGCTGATTTGGCGTGATTGATCAGAGATTCAGACACGGGATCAATAAGGTTTTCACCTCTCCCTTGGCAAGAGCAAGGGGCTCAGTGATGGCCCACTATGCTGTCCAATTATTCAGTAATGGAACACTGGAAGCGGCCCAAGGCTATTAACACACTGGACACTGGGGACAGCGAGCGGCACTGCTAATAGTTGGGTTGTATTGTAAACTGTGACAACAATGCACTGCCCTAATCCCCCCCCCCCCCCCCCCCCACCCCCCCCCCCCCCCCCCCCCCACCCCCCCCCACCCCACACACACACTTTTTTGGGGGGTTTCCTTAGCCGAACACAGAAGTGCCACAATGGCACTTCTCTTTAGAGCTGAATGTTCCCGGAGTGCAGACACAGTCCAGTGTCCACCTGCAGCAGTTGTGACCTCACTCGTCCACAATATTGACAGACAGGGAAGTTAAGCTCACAATGGGCTTACACTAATTGTAATTCCCTCCGGATGCAAAACGTGCGTAAAATGTGAAACGAACTGTGGTTCAAACTGTTAATCAATGAAAGTCACCGTGTACGTGTGCTTAAAGGTAAATTCAATGTGGGCTCCGTCTCTCTCCCAGAGACACGTGGAGCGCCTCACATAGTTTGACCTCACTTGCTGGGTTTGCGAATGTCATTACCGAAAAGGAAACGGAGGAAATCAAGTTAATCTTCCTCTCACTGTGTGTTCCCGCTTGTAACGTTTACAGCCCCTCGAGGGCGGCAGACTTTCTGCTTCGGCCACAGACCGGTGTGTGAATGTGTCGGAGGAATCGGAGGACGTGGACAGCGGGGGCTCCTGGTGACGTCGAGCGCGTCGCGTTGCCATGGCAGGACGCCTCGGACTCGACGCGTCACCCTGGGCCTTCCACTGCTCATTGGTTTGTTTGATTATTAATTTGCCTGAAGTGAAGTCTTGGCAGTTTTTTTTTTAGACATACATTTGTATGTATGCATTAGTTCTGCTACATCGGGACTCAGTGAGTTGACAGTAATCACAGCTCTTAGTGGTGATGTGCTACACCCTTTCTCATTATGAGCAAATCACATTATTCTGTTCTGGTGATTACCACTGTACACAGAACCCCCCCACCCCCCCCACCCCCCCCCCCCCCCCCCCCCCCTCCCACACACACACACAAACACACACACACACGCACACACGCGCCCACACACACACCCACCCCCTGCGTTCTGAGTGAAAGTCTGCTGGAGATAACAACCAAAGACCACCTTCTACTACACTTTGGTAGAACTTGTTCCACTGATCTTTGAGGCACAACACAAACCTCCAGCAGATATGGCGCTGTTATATATTCCCAGTGCTATAATGCAATATGTTCGGGCTTTGTAGAAGAGGAAAGCGGTGCTCCGCTGGGAATCGCAGCGTTTGGTAGTTTCAGTACCCGGTGTTACAGAGCTCACGATGATGTACACCAGCCCCAGACAGATGCATGGTGTGTGATGTAGCCGCCTGCAGATATGCCTTTGGTTGCCTCTGTGGTTCAGGGACCTCAGGTGCTCTGTGCTCCATCAGTTCTCTGCTACATATCATCAGGGCGGAGCTGAATCCAGACTGAATCGGCAGCTGTGCGGTTTCTGATGAATACAGACAACCAGCGGAGGTGTTCAGAACATTCAGAAATGCAGCGATGTTGTCCTGTATGTATTAACTGTTTGTCCGTCTGCCTGTCCCACCTGTAAGCGAATGCACAAATTAAAATGTACAACATAATATTCATTATAGTATGGATGCTGTGGCTACCCACATTCATCCTTTATTCAGCATGTGTAATGGAACTAGAAAGATACGGTCATGCGCTATTTTTAGTTGTGTTGCCAATCGATTCAGAGTATGTTTCGCAAACAGTTTTTTGTTTTTTTTTGTTAATGGAGCTACACACAGCGAATATGTAATGTTGTGCTATTGATGATGCCGTCTGAATTCACCGCCTGGCTTTAAGAATGAATCAGAGATGCCCGTTAATTAAAAGTGTGGTTAGTGCTTTTCTTTCACAGGGCCTGCTCGTCCAATCAGCTCGCCATCGATAAGGAAATACAGATGGGTGACAAATTGAAGGCAAAAGCATCATTAAGAGTCTTTAGCTTAGATTCTCCACGTCATGAACACATTACCTCATTTTGTGTTCTGATAATACAATGTCTGACCTGTCACTCCAAAAATCTCCCATAGGTCAAGTGGTGGAAAGTAACTAAATACATCAATTACAGTAGTAGTGACAGTAAGTTGACACTGTATAAGATAAGATAAGATAAGATAAGATAATCTTTATTAGTCCCTCAGTGGGGAAATTACAAGATTACGGCAGCATTGCTCACAGTAATAAGTAAAAAACAAGTAGTATAATAACAGAAATAAGATAAAAGAGTAAAAACAAGAAGAATATTATATATACAGACGGAGTGGAAATAGAATAAAGTGGATAAAGTGTATAAAATAAATAAAAAAATTAAAAAGTACTTAAACGTATTGGTATTGCACCAGTGGGTGGGCTAAAGTGCTGAGAGTATCTTTTACTCTACGACACTATATGTGAAAGACATATTTCTTTCATAATATTTGATCAGCTTATTTGATCAGCTTTGATCAGCTTATGAAATGTGATCCTGTGTAATAGATACAAATAACACTATATGATTGAAATCAGCTCCATCTCAGCCAGCTACAATGTTAAATGATGCTTCGCATTTACCATCCATAATGTTTCTCGTAAGTATTTTTTTGGCCACTTGGGAACAGCGGAACGCTGTCGAATCGTCACCTCTTAATTGATGTTAGTTAGCAAACAGTTGAGTATTTACACGCTGTTTACGACTGCGGCTCAGTGGTGAGCAAGGTCTTCCTTGAATCAGAGGATCGGTGGTTCGATCCCTCCGCTAGCCTATGTCAATGTGTCCTTGGGCAAGACACTTAACCCCAAAATTGGTCCCGTAGCTGTGAATGTGTGTGAATGTGTGTGATTGTTAGTTAGTCTGGATGGGCACCCTGCATGGTGGCTCCTCCCATCAGTGTATGAATGTTAGTTAGTCTGGATGGGCACCCTGCATGGTGGCTCCTCCCATCAGTGTATGAATGTTAGTTAGTCTGGATGGGCACCCTGCATGGTGGCTCCTCCCATCAGTGTATGAATGTTAGTTAGTCTGGATGGGCACCCTGCATGGTAGCTCCTCCCATCAGTTTATGAATGTTAGTTAGTCTGGATGGGCACCCTGCATGGTAGCTCCTCCCATCAGTGTATGAATGTTAGTTAGTCTGGATGGGCACCCTGCATGGTAGCTCCTCCCATCAGTGTATGAATGTGTGTGAATGTTAGTTAGTCTGGATGGGCACCCTGCATGGTAGCTCCTCCCATCAGTGTATGAATGGGTGAATGATGTCATGTAGTGTTAAAGCGCTTTGAGTGGTCTGAAGACTAGAAAAGCGCTTCACAAGTACAGGTCCATTTACAATGTGCCATTACACAGTGCAACGTTAGTGTTCATTCATCTCCTGTGTGTCAGGATTTGGGTTTTTGTTTAGTTTGTTTCCTCATTATTTTATGAAGTTCCCCGCCTCTTGTGACCTGTCTTCTTTTTTATTTCCCATCTTAGTTGTTTCCCCTCCTCCTTTCTCTGGATCACCTGTGTCGCGTCAGTCTTGTCGGCCTCGCTCGCTTCCCTTTTGTTTTCTTCCACCAATCAGCTTTCATTCTGCCGGTTTGTCTGTTGTGGTTCCTATTCATCCCCGTGTAGCCTGATCCCCTTTTATTCGTCATTTAGCTCATTTCTGGACTTTTCAGTTGCTCACTTTGGGATTTAGGTAGTTTATGGACTTCTTGTTTCATTTATTCATTTGGGGATCTTCTGATTGCTTTAGGACTCACCAGCCTCACCTCCGATTTACTTTTTTGTTTTTGTTTATTAAGAAAACTCCCCTTTATTCATCCTCTTACTTGTTTTCCTGCCTGCTGCCCTGTGCAAACGTGGCAGATTGTATCCACCTGACAAAAGCACAAGTCCAATTGTAATTCTCTTTATTAGCTCCGTTTTGGTCTCCACCGGCTCGCCCCGGGAAAAACACCTGGCTCTTAAGCCGCGTAATGCCCCGCTGCATTCAGCTATCAGCTACCTGTCTGTCTGATGTTGGTTAGTCTACAGTTTCCCACTAAAACCATCTGCCAGCTGTGGTCCCAAACGATGCTAATAACAGTGGTGGGATAAAAACATTAAAGTAGCAGGCTGTAACGATGAGCCGCTAAGAGATGCTAAAACACTCTGTCGAGCCTCAGGAAAAGAGACACCTTTTACAAAGGCTACACATAATGCTAAGTCATTTGATGCATTGTTACAATAAGAAATATTGTAATACAGTTTTGAAGCTTTAATGGTTTGGCAGCGTTTCTACATTATGGTGGTGTTACTTTTACTCAAATCAAAGGCGAAGGTTTAATAGGCCTTTTTTCACAGCCAACGTTTTGACTCGGCATGCTAGGAAAAGCACAGGTGTCACTAATTACATCAATGATGGCTCCGTTCATGCCACCGTATTTACACCTGGGCCTTTGTGTCAAGTCAAAATCGCGTGTCGTTTTCTATGAAAGAGGCCAATCACTTAACTGTATCATGCAGTACACCTGCATGGAAGCATCAGCATTATGTTTGCATGCCTCCACTCGTGGATTCGTTTGCAGGGTGACGCTGTGCACTTGGCAATGTGTTCAGTAACGTCTATTTGTCTGTTGATGTTTAGTTCACATCGAGGCTGTTCAAGGCAGACAGGTGATCGAACAAAAGGAAAAAAAGTTCTTACGTTCAATATTGACAGGTTTCTTTTCTTTTAAAGCACACCCAAGGCCAACAGCATAAGGCACGCAACTGAAAGCTCAATGCCGCTTCGGTGTGAGATATTTAACTGCTGAATCCATATTTTATCCTTCGCCACTGAATGCTTCCGAGCTGTGATACAGTAATTGTAAAGGTATCAGGTGCTGAATCCAGAAGAAAGGTCAGATGGTGAATTAATAAAAACCCGCCACAGTCACTATTTGCTTTAATAATGTCACCGTCTTAATTAACTCGCCCATCACACATCAGGCAGAAAATATGTCTCGGCTCAGAAAAGAAATATCTGCGAAGCAATTCAGCAAGGTTAAATTAAAGTGACAGACCTGGTTTACAGTTGGGGTGTGCGTGTGTCACAGCCTGGCGTTGTTGGCTTTCATTAAATTGACAGGCTGCGTGTGAAAGTGTTAACGGAGAAGTGTTTCACACCTTGCCAACCGTTGTCCCGTCACAGATCTGCGGCGCCTTCCTGATCAGCCTGGTGGTTCCTGCACTGACGCATGATATTCAAATCCAGTCCACAGCGTTATCGATCGATATGTTTTGAAGTTAACATCCACACACACACACACACACACACACACACACAGTATACGTGTGGATGCAACTCAATACCACAGACTTACAGGCTGGACATGCCCCTTCACCTCTTGTTCCCATCAAACTTGGCATAAGGCTGCAGGGCTTTTTGTACCACACATATTTTCGGTTGAGAGGATTCATGAATAAAACACCACAACTGGCATTCTTCATATGACACACACAATAAATGCATTGACGTATTTACGTAAAGCATCCGAAAAAGACTTAAAGTCACAATAAAGAATTATAAAATAATTAGAGAGTCTTCGGCTAATATTTCGGGTTATTTCAGATTGCATTGGATCGCTCGGAACCGGGCGTGGCTTATAATGACAAACCGACTGTTGGGTCGAATAGTCCAAAAATGACCTCCTAACGCCTAGTCTGAACCACTTTTCCTTGACCTCAGTGGAAAGCATCACGAGGTCAAGGAAAGATGGGAAGGAGAATCCATGAGGAGTTAGGAGACGACAGCCGCTGTGTTTAGCGAATCCGACTCATTAAGCCACGTGGTTACGATGCGACGGCAGGCTCTCCGACTGCATGACCCAATGCATGATGGGAACTTGGCGGTCCCCACATCAGAGACACACAAGATGACTCATCAAACATATTCCAACATTTTACAATAATAGAAAACAGAGGCCTTTTAATATAACAGGCTGAAAAAAAGTTTTTTCACACAGAATAAAAGAAATTGCCTTTTTTCATTTCCCTGTCTTTAGAGGATGGATTTAGTCTTAAAACAAAAGTCAGGTGCCCAATGTGGACATTGTTACAGGCTGTAATCATTCCTCCTGTTCTAAATGACCATTAAGGGATTCCCTTTAATGCGCTTCCAACGTAAGTGATGGGGAAACAAATCTGCAGCCCATGTTCTGTGCAAGAATGCGTTCTAAAGGTTAACTGAAGATAATACGAGGCTGCAGCAGCCTGAGTTAATCACATCAAGTTAGTATTTTCTTTTTAATACAAAAATCTCTCTTTGGGTTATGATCCCTTCACTACAAGGGAACGCTGTCCAGGGACACACAGAGAGTGTAACTTTGAAATGCATCAGGCGGATTTTTATGAGCTTCAGATAAAGTTTTTTTAATTTGTCCCCAAACACTTACATTGAAAACCCTTTATGAAGGAATCTCTTCATGGTTATTACGAACAGGAGCAATGATTACAGCTAAATCTGTTCGACTGTTCACTTGTAAACCTATCCTGAAATATTTCTCCATATCATCAGAGTGAAAAACCCTTTACAGTATGTGGCTCCCCAGGCGGTGTTGATGCTAATTGTGGCCCATTGAAGCAATAAATCCCGCAGGGCGTGCTGTGACTGGGAAAGCTGAGTCCTCTGCGGTGGCAAGTTGTTCAGTCAGTGCCTCCATGTACCAGGATGCATTGCGCGTGAACATCTGCGACACCACATCTGGAGACAGAATCCAGCCTGCCTCCATACACGTGAGGAGGGGAAACTTGTATTGATAATAACGAATTCGGAACATGTGGGAGGGGGGGAACACAGAGGAGACCCAAACACAGAGGAGACCCGAACACAGACTTAAACAGTTTGTAGTTCTTTCCGCATACCAAGTGTGTGACTGTCACGTCACTGGTATACTGAAGAAGCACAGACTTTGCATCTGCGCCGCAGAGACACGAAGAACATCTGAACAACAGCTGCAGGCGTTTTTCACACTTAACTTGGAAAGGTATAGATTTTCTTTTTTTCTTGCTTTCCTTTTTTAAATATTCATTAGCACAAGTCAAAGTTACAATGTGTGTTTATTTAAACTCCTTGTTTATAAAAACCCAGTGGGAGTGGTTTGATTTGTTTGACAGTGGCCTGGCAACATCCTGGCAAACAACCCAACAACTGTCTGTCAGAGTCTGATTCAAATGCTGCAGAGATGCCTGACATCACATCTTTTCAACTGAGTCTGCTTCCAACCAGAGATAAGAGCACAGACATCTCCTCAATTTAAATAACCTAATCGGTTTCAACTTTCGGCAGAAAATATGGTGCTCATAAAGGACTGCATCACTCAGACAGAGAGCTGTCTGAGAAAATAGGTTTCAAACGAGGTAGTGCAACTGTGTTGGCTTATGGCTTAGTTTGTCAAAGGAATGAAACCATTAGAACGGAGCCATGCTTTGCAAGTGTTTATCTTTAATATAATAATGTGCAGAAATATAAACAGAAAGAGGGCGAAGAAGAAGAAAAAAAACTTCTGCCTCTTTGCTTTTGTAAGGAACAAGAACATGATCATTCAGAGACGGATTAATAGGTCACACTATTGTTGTTCTCTAACCCATCCACGTACTGCAGACTGCCTCAGAGTAATTTGGAGCCAAGGGCAGTCACAGCTGAATTCTCATTGTGATACATTGAAACACAAAATGGGTGCAGAGGGAACTCATCGATAGTGTGGTTATATTTATGGCTTTCAGGCCAAGAGACCAAGGCAGAGCTAGAACTTTAGGAAAGTGAGTTTTTGGTCAATATATTAATAATCAGCTGAAATTAATTTTTTCTCTTCCAAAGTACGATCCATGAACACGTTTCCGTTTGAATCGTGTGTGAGTATGTATGTTGGCCAGCTGTCACTGAGAGGGGTTTGACAAGCGTCCTAGTTTGAAGCCGAGCCGCTTTATTTGACGTATTGATGTGAGAACAATTGTAACAAACCCAGGTTCTGAAAAGGTTTGTCTTTTGATTTAATAGACAATACTTCAGGGCGTGGCTTCCATTGAAAGGTCGCTACCACGGTGTTGTCAGGTTTTGACTCCTTCCCAGTGTGTTTTCACCTCTGGAAAGTTAATAGTAACCTTTTTGATCGTTTACAAATGTTTCCTTCAGCATTCGGTTGTACTTTATTGACTCTTGTGTCACTTCTGGTTGCAAAAAGCCCAAATGTCAAACTCAAATCTTCAAAACGGCAGTTAGATGACGTCACCGTGACGACGTCCATCTCTTATATACAGTCTATGCGAGAGTGACCTTAGCCTCACAGCTGTTACATAACATTACTAACTATAGAAATGTTCTTCTCTGTTCACAGCTTTAAATCTTGACATTTTAAGAACCTTTTGCAAGAAGGCCATGAATTCTATTTATGTTATTTTAACTGTCATTATATAAAAAAAGCATTTCAATAACGTGAGAGTGGGCTGCACACAAAAGATAAGATTCTAAATGTCCCCCGTCTTCTGCAGTGATGCAGTATGGCGTGACGAGTCAAAGTAGGGAACCACTTCTCCAATTGTGGCGCAACATGTACTGTATTACTTTCTCCTGATCCTACATTGAATACGAATACAATACGAATACAAAGTATTATTAGTATTTAGCAATTGCTGTCTACGCATGTTCGTAAAGTACTGTTTTAAGGATAAAAATAATCTAAAGTAGTTTAGTGGTTTGAACTGAGAGGCAATTGGACAAGACTGACAGGCATCAATCCAACTGAAAGTTAAATGTTTTCCAATGACGAAATCCTTTGAACAAGTGGCTGCTCACTTCAAAAAGGGGAGCCAGTGATTTAAAATGTCACCTCGATCAAGTCGGGGTACTTGTGAGAGACAGATAAAAAAAAGAGGCAGCAAAGGCTGAGATATCCTGTCTTTTAGCCCCATAATACAACTCAATGGCGTCTTCTATTAGTCCCCCCCCCCATTCCATAATGTTAAATCTCTGAAATCTCAAGCCCAAGCCGAGATGACCCCCTGATGACATCACAAGGGTTATTTATCCAAAACGTGGACATCGTCCTCCAGGGCCACAGAAGGCCTTATTTGACTGTTTTCAGCATATACCCCTCATTGCATTATGTGTAAAATCGGTGAAGTGTTTTCTGGGATCCTCCTGAAGCCCATACCACAATCCACAAATTGTTTCTAATTTTTTCCAGCTGCAAAACTGCTCCTCCGTGGCATTTGTTCATTGTATTATGGGATAACAGTGTCCGTCAACAGCACACTCGAGCACAAGTGAATTCCGTATGCATGCTGTTATCTTTGAGTGTGCTTAATTTTCGGCACTTTTCAAGTGGGAATGCTCTACATACTGAAAACCCAGCTGCAAACAGTATGTATTATATAGGACTGTTATGCAGAGTGCGTCTTGTTGCTTGCTTTCAGCACCATGGACAGAGGCACCAGAGTGGCGCCTCGCTGCCGAAGGGTGAATTCGCGTTGCCTCCACGCATGGAGAGCGCAGGGTCGGTGCCACAAACAGCAGGTGGGGGATTGAGTAAAACACTCAAGGACACTTAAGCAACGGTACATTCTTGCTTGTCATTGGGGCCTGAGCTCGGGCACTCTGGTTAAAAGATGGTTTCTTTACTCACTGTGCAATGACTGCTGTAAGATAGATTTCAATCGACAGCATTAACAGAGCACGCTTGATGTGTGTCTCCGGGACGCCCCAAGGACAGCACCCCTCTGACCAGTAATACCATTATTATGTGTTATCTGCAACGTGCTCTCGTGTAATTACCCTTCTCCTTGAAGGCAAAACCTCCCGACTTGGCAACAACCCCCTCTGTGCTTCTCCTCCCTTGAGTCAAATGAACAGAGTCTCACGCATTCACGAGTAAAGACCCCCTTTTAACAGCTGGGATCCCGCCAGCCCGTGTTTGTGTTGCTGCTGATAATGTGCCACCAGTATATTGTGTGTGTCCCCCCCTCCCCCTCACCACCACCACCACCACCATACCGGCAACTCTGAGGAGAAATAGCTGTGCCAACACACACACACACACACACCACAGGCACCGGTACAACACACACATCTGGGATAGCACATGCAACTGAAGCCTTGTGCAAATGCAGGTACATCGATAAGCGCAACCCCGCAGGATGCTGGGATATGAATGTGCACTCCCTTGCACGATGCACGCGCACAGAGGATTCACAACTCACGAGCACCTGTTGTGAATCCCCCCCCCCTCGCCTTCAATAGACATGACTGAGGAGCGAATATAAATCTGGAATAAGCTGCCAGATGGACGTGCAGCAGCGTCTCCCGCGTGTGCGTGCCGACCCATATTTCCCCATTCATGTTGCACATTGGTGTCTAATGAGGAATAGCTCTTTCTGTCGACTCATTATCAGTGTTTGACCTTTCGCCTGGGCTGTTTGAGAAGCCGATGGGCGGGCGGTGATAATAGCGTGTCCTTTAGCTCTACACATGCTGATTAAATAAGATAGGGCCCCACTTGCTCCAGCCTCTTTGTTCCCAAAAGGGGGCTCGGTCAACACGGGGCGACCTCTAAACACAAAGATGCTCGGACGACGATACCGTTTCCACAAGCAGAGAACGAGAACGAGGAGACATATAGCAAGATCAAACAGTCCCTTTGCTCACTGAGAGTTTTTTTTATCCCCCTTTTCAAAAATCTCCCTTATGCAAAGTCTCATTGGCATGAATTAATAATGCCACTTCAAACAGATGCAAATTCATTGTACTGTGTCCTCTCCTGCTCTGACAAATGCTTAGGTATGGAGGCAGACTCCATCCGAATCTGTTGCCGTGATTAATTCTCCCGGGAGTGGGAAGCCTGAATGCCAAAACTCGACTCTTGTGGCCTTTTTGCACCCCTAAGTTTTACAGAGAGAGAGAGAGAGGCAGTATTTACATAATGCACATTGATCCCCAAGACATCTCCGAACAACCTATGTGCCATGTGCTCCTGCATTTTATACAAGAACACCATTTAAGTACATCTTAATTTAGCATATGAAAAGCTGCACACACACACATATGCGTGTACACGCAGGGGAGTAGAGACATGCGCGCTGTGCGTGCGTGCGCGCGTGCGTGCGTGCGTGTGTGCGTGCATGCGTGCGTGCGCGCACACACAAATGATGGCAGGAGAGTCGGCTCGGCATGTCTTTCATAAGCTGTTTCTGTGTGTGGGCTGCTGTGGCATGCATAAAATATCACTCTCTCAACAACTCGAGGCTGTGGAGGAGTCGGTTCAGGAAGGGGTGGGAGAGAAGGCCAGGGGATATACAATATTTGGGCAGCTGACAGCTGCATGCGTGTGCGTCTGAGTGGGAGTCTTGGAAACGAGGGAGTGGGAGTCGCCGGCGTTTGAAATGCAATGAGGTGCGTTTGAAAGGCGCTCCTGTCACAGGTAAGCATGGAGAGCCGGAGCAAGGAGGGTGCGGTGATAAAAGGAGGACAGGAGAAGCGCCCCGCGCTTTTGGGGTGGAATTCGGTATCTGAGGGCTTTTTGCACATGGCTGGGGAAAGCACTCAGCACTGCACACACTTAAATACAAAAGGCACTGGAACACACACACACACACACACACACACTTTGATCCGTACCGAAACAATCCTTAGATTTTAGGAGTCCAAAGTAAAAAGCTTTTTTTTTTTTGTAGCACTGATTTGTAGACCAAAGAGGTGTGTGTATGTGTGCGTGTGCGTGTGCGTGTGCGTGTGTGTGTGTGTGTGTGTGTGTGTGTGTGTGTGTGTGTGTGTGTGTGTGTGTGTGTGCACGTGTGTTGGCGCTCTGTTTAAGCCCGGAACAAAGACTCGATTCCATTGTTCAAGGTGATCGAGAGATGCTCTTGATATTCCCTTCACTTTCATGCATACTGTAAGGATAAAGATATGCCAAATCAATAATTCCCGGATCACATGCTCGGGGGCTCTGTCCTCCCCCTATAGCATCGCTCCGTGCCCTCTGTATATGGCCGTCTTCGCCAGCTATTTAATGTCACAGCACTGCCTGGTTAAAAAATATTGCTTTCTTTCCAATCCCCGCCGCTCCGTTTATACATGTGGGTTTAATGTAGAATTTATTAATGTCATGCCCTTTTTGTGGATGTGACTAATTATGGGAGAAAGGCTTGAAGGAGAGTGTGTCACAGGAGCTGAGGTTATAGTTGCTTCATCTGTCAACAGTCTGAAGCCGGTCCACATCGCTCGCGTCAGGAATCTGGTAGTGATTAATCAATAGATGTACCTCTCCAGTGCTCGCCTCTGTTCTTCCCTATCCCTGTTTTTTCAGATGTGGAATTGATGGCAGGCGCAGGACTGCCTTTTGGACCTGCTGTCAAAATGTGCATGTTTTTCGGGGACAGATTACAGCCCCCCTTGCTTTATTTTGCTTCGAAAACACTTATCGGCCTCCAAAAAGTGCTAAAGGAGCAACCAAGAGTGAAAAAATAATTGAAGATGAAAATACTGGATCCGTGCCCGTGCGGGTTGAAGGCTGCACAGGTGTAATTTGGTTTTGAATGCTTGGAGGAAATGTAAAATGGAATCTGTGAGAATTTATGGCTGCGGAGCGCACGCATCGGCAAAGGTCATAGCTCTGTCATTTAAAAACAGATTTCAATAAATGGCTCCGTCTCTCCTGTGTGTGTCTGACTCGGGTGGGAGAACATGAGGGGGGGGCAACACAGCTCCGGAAAAAGAACACCCGAGCTAACTCTTAACACCCCTGGAGATCAGGCATCCACCGTAAGGGCAGAATAACACCATATTGAATAGTGTGTGTGCGTAGTTGACGGCATTGATCCAAGATCCCTCATTACAGAATGAGAGAAACCCCCTTCAGCAACGTCACCCTGGAGAGGGATGGAGCTAGAGGCAGTGTGTGTGTGTGTATGTGTGTGTGTGTACGTGTGTGTGTGTGTGTGTGTGGGGGGGGGGGGGGGGGGGGGGCAGAGAAGGAGAACTTCTCTCTGAAACCAAAAGAGAGATTGGTGAAAAGAGAAGAATACGTGGGTATGGAGGAGGAGGCCGGGGGGACACTATAAGAGGAAAGGATAGTGAGGAAATCAGCTTTCACAACAACAACAAAAAAGAAATTAAAGGATAATTGCTAGTTTCTAGTTACAGCGTGCAACATTTACCGACAGTGAATTCTGTGGTGGAGGGATTGATCACCGGCCAATCGATCACAGGCTGTGAGGAACACGGCGTGCCGAGGAGGAAAAACTGTGTCGGCTTTGCAGTTTGCATGTACCCGGACTAAGTAATGCTCCTTCAAACTGTGCCTCCAGCTGCCAGGGCTTGAAGTAGCATTAAGGCGCGGAGACAAGGTCTATCTCTCTAGTCTCACGACGCTTGCGTGGAGAGAGTTGCACGAGTATCTATTCCGGCACATTCAAGGTTTTTAACGGATGAATCGGCGCGAGTTGCTTTTACATTCGGGTGAGAAGTACAAGCGGTGTACGGGGGCCAGCTTCCCATCCAACTTGTTCTCACCGGGCTCCGTGTTAGCATTCACGGGAGCAACGGCAACGGGCCTGGGCTTTCTTATTTCTCCATTTTACGAAGCACCACAGCTCTAAATCCACCTCTGTGCTCCCCTTTTCCCTCCCCGCGCGCTCAGCTGCTTCCATGTCGTCCAAATAGGGCAGGGATAATTGGATCAGCAAACATGGTCTTATGGAGATGGGGCTCTCCTATTTGTTTCCACTGGCATTTGTCTTTGTCGCCAGCTGAGATACTATTTAATTAAGTTATGTCATTTTTAACGCAATTTGCATTATAATCTGATGACATCAGAGATAATGCCGACTGCATTGTCTCATTAATGTCTGGCGTGCACTCTCACCAGCACTATAGAGCGTCTGTGGCTCTAATGATGCTTATTACCCGATGAAATGCAGACTGTGCCCCCCCCCCCAATGAAAGCTCCACATATCGTGTGATGTTCTCCAAACCACACACACGTGCCACAACATGCTACTCTTCTAGTTTCTATTTGCCCACGTTTTCTGGAATAAAACGCGAGGGCCGCGTCTCTCTTTACAGCAAAAACACTCCATCCTCTAATACACTGGTTCTCAACCTTTTTTCAGTGATGTTCCCCCTGTGAAATGTTTTTTTGCAGCCCCTCACCAGTGCAAAGCATTTTGGGTTGAACAAAAGATGTAATACGCAGCATTGTGCCATCACTGTCTGATTTAATATATAGAACATATACAATTCAGTTTATGAACGTATACTTATATTTTATTCAATATTTATTAAATAACTATTTTTAAAGGATTTTTTTATGGATGCTCATTTGAAATATATATATATATTTAATTCCATTACCCCCTGGAGTGCCTTCACGTACCCCCAGGAGTACACGTACACCCATTTGAGAACCACTGCTCTAATAGACCATAATAATAATAAAAGAATCACAGTACAACATTTTGTTTTAAGAAATTACTGTGACATTTTAAATCTCCGCATTGAGCCGGTTGTCAAGGAGATGTCTCAGCGAGATGTGTCGATCCTCTTCTAAATGCGCGCTTACCCAGCGGCTTAGGTGTAATGTGCCTGCCATTAGGACTCTGCGGGCAAACATGGAATCTTAGACACGCACACACGCACACACGCACACATGCACACGCACACACGCACACACGCACACCCGCACACGCGCACACACACACACGCGCACGCACACATGCACACACGTACACACAACTCTCCAAACTCTGGAGGTCCCCTGATAAAAATACAATACAATCATTCGCAGCCATTGTTCCAAGAAACAGCCTCTTGCTGCGGCCTGGCAGCCACATATTGACAACCCACGTCCAGATGACAAACACTGGTAATCTTGACGTCACAGGAACAGTTTTTATCAAACACACTTGGAACCTGAAGCCTTTTCTCTCTCTCTCTCTCTCTCTCTCTCTCTCTCTCTCTCTCTCTCTCTCTCTCTCTCTCTCTCTCTCTCTCTCTCTCTCTCTCTTTATGTGTGTGCGTGTGTGCTCCCTTTGGATCGTTTCACTCTCTGCCACGCGACTAGCTGGACTTGCAGCCTCAGTTTAGAGAGAACCAGTGATGAAACTGACGGAAAGTGTCAAAATAAAAGATGCATATACCGCTGTGCTGCGTGGGGGATACAGCGAGACAGGCAGAGAGGCAGATAGACTGAAGCAGCTGTCAAAATGGTTGTTTGTAGCCCCGCGCGTACCATGCTTTGGGGAAATAATAAACTGCATCATTAGAACCCCTGTCATTCACAAGTTGTTTGCACCATCAGCTACTGGCTGCGAGTGGCCCCCGCGCCAGTGCATCGCACAAACAGAGCACGCACGGGTCAGAATCATTAGGTGGATCGTTTAGCAAAGCAGATATTATGAGCTTATATCTGCAGGTGTTAGCGCAAAACCAGGCCCACTGCGGCAGTGCATCACCATTACCAACGAAGACTCTATTAGTTTACACCCTCTCAGCAGCTCTGCACTATTCCACAGAATATGTTGGCCGTGTGAGAATGAGGCGCACTTCTTGTTTTACTGACCTTTCTGCGTGGAAATAAGGGATGTACTCTTTAGTAGAGAATGACTTCCATTTGCGTTGATTTCTTTGGCCTGGATGGCTGTAAAAATAACAAAAACATGAGCTGTGCTTCAGGAAAGGAAGCTTTTTATTTTATTTTTTTAGGAGCAGATTTTATATGCCAGCCCTGGGAGAGAAGAATGATTTGTTTTGAGCCGAGAAGTAACATGTCAGTTTGTAATTTAGTGGAACTTCATGAAATGTGTCCACTGCAATGTATTTTTGGTGCCTTGATAAACCCATGAGGGTTGGGCAGGTCATGAACATGATACGAAAATAAAGCTATCTATCTATCTACATATATACCTGTCTATCTATCTCTATCTATCTATCTATCTATATATCTATCTATCTATCTATCTATCTATCTATATCTACATCTATACCTGTCTATCTATCTATCTATCTATATATCTATCTATCTATCTATCTATATCTACATATATATCTGTCTATCTATCTATCTATCTATCTATCTATCTATCTATCTATCTATCTATATATCTATCTATCTATCTATCTATATATCTATCTATCTATCTATATCTACATATATACCTGTCTATCTATCTCTAAATATCTATCCATCTATCCATCTATCCACCTATCTATCCATCTATCTATCTATCCATCTATCCATCTATCCATCCATCCATATATCTATCTATCTATCTATCTATCTATCTATCTATCTATCTATCTATCTATCTATCTATCTATCTATCTATCTATCTATCTATCTATCTATCTATCTATCTATCTATCTATCTATCTATCTATCTATCTATCTATCTATCTATATCTACATATATACCTGTCTATCTATCTCTAAATATCTATCCATCTATCCATCTATCCACCTATCTATCCATCTATCTATCTATCCATCTATCCATCTATCCATCCATCCATATATCTATCTATTTATCTATCTATCTATCTATCTATCTATCTATCTATCTATCTATCTATCTATCTATCTATCTATCTATCTATCTATCTATCTATCTATCTATCTATCTATCTATACATCTAAACCTGTCTTCTATCCATTCATTGATCCATCTATCAATTTTTTAATGTTTTTTTTCTCAGGCCTGTTGATCATGAATTTATTATTTTTATTATTTATTATTTATTTGTTGGGGCTTGGATATATGTAGCTAAAAGAAGGGAAAAGGGAGAGAAAAAAAGCCAAACTTCCAGCAGTGTGGCTACATTCATGAGTCAGCATTCCTGCACGGGACACCAGTGCGGCCATATGGCATCACCTGACGGAGTCGAACCAGCGCCACCAGACGACCTCCCGACGCGACGGGAGCCTGCGCGCGTCCTCTGTCTGTGGCCGGTCTGTGATGCCACACCCCCTTCTCCTCGGCGTGGTGGTACGATCCAGAGAGCGCTGTTATAGCGGCACCGAGCCTCGCCAGCAACAGCGTCGCCCGTCAGCTTTTCGTCGGGTTCAACTGCGGCTAAACGCGCCGCGCCGCGCTCCCCTCCTCCTGTCATCACCGCACCGCTCGGCGGAGCCGACTCGCGTGCGCACGTCCTCTCTGCGAGGAGATCCCGTCCACCCTCCGCACAGCATCGTTTCGTCGTCCTCCATCGGCATTCGAGAGCGAGCATCATCAGCATCAGCACCGCCGCCTCGAAACCGGACCAGAAAGAGAGAGAGAGATAGAGACAGAGATAGAGAGACAGAGATAAAGAGCGCGAGAGAGAGAGAGAGAGCGAGAGAGGTGTTTCAGTCACATTTTTTATTTTTTTTTAACAGGAGCACCGCGTCTCAAGTCCAAGCGCTGTACGGAAGGAAGGGGGTGGGAGGGATTGCGCAGTCTTCAGCATTTGCAGGGTCCTTATAGCGCGGAGTCGTGCTCTAAAAGAAAGAAAGAAAGAAAAGAGGAATGGCTTTACGTCGGAAAGGTAAGCGCCACGTTCACATTCTGGCCTCTTTCGATCGGGGCTCGGTCGGGCTAATGTTGTTTTGGCTAAACGGGGCTCCGGTGCTGAGACAACGTGAGTCCACAGGAAATGGTTATTATCAGCTGTTCAGATCGGTGCAACGGCCCGTGTGTGTGTGTGTGTGTGTGTGCGTGTGTGTGTGTGTAAGCACAGACGGAGAGTGTGTGTTGGTGCGGGTTGTTTAAATATATCAGTGCGCCTTCTTGGAAGTGCAGGGATGCCGACTTCGTGCTGTCTGTTTGACAAGGAGTCTGAATAATGACAGTTCAGGTGCGGAACAGCAGGGTTGCCGCGCTCTGCTTCATGTGTGCGAGCACCGGGTTGTTTTGTGTGTGCGCGTGTGCGTGTGTGCGTGTGTTTGGGTTCGGTAACGTTTTTCAGCCTTGAGTTGTTTTGCTCTCAGTTGTGGCTCGTCCACTCCATCTCCGTCAGCACGGAGGTAGAGCCTAATGATGGCAGCAGGACCACCGGAGATCCAGGAGAGGGGGGGCTGGAGACATCACCAGCACTATACAGGTCCAACAGCGTTGACCTGCTCCACTCAAGCGCACGGACGAGCGTCCAGTTCACGCGCCCCACGCGTGAACTTTCACCTCTCGGGATCATGCTGCGGGGTCCGGTGAAAGCCGAAAGCCATCCCTTAATATACCCCCCCCCCCCCCCGTGTTTGGAATGTGTGAGGGCGAAATAATTAAGGGGCAGGCAATGCATTTTGATAAATCATAATTATTGTGAAGGCAGGGGAAAATTGCACTAGGATGGATATGCTCCGATAGATTTAAATTAGACCTCCTCACTCCTCTCCTTCACAGTGGATTATAAATAATTGCTGGGAGTAAACCGCTGAAGGCATATTCCCAATAAATAAATAATTGCGTGAGCAGAACAAATAAATAAATAACAAATATTTCTGAGTAATTGTCTAAATATATATTCTGCCATTAGAAAGAGACTCTCTGAAAAGCGTCTCAGTACTTTTCCTTTTCCGGCATGGTTTGTTGAATCTTGCTTTGCTGGGCGAGGGGCGAGGAGAGGAGAGGAGAGGAGAGGAGAGGAGAGGAGAGGAGAGGAAAGGAGAAGAGCTGTATCCTGCATTTGTAAATGCAAATGCATTGAAATCAGAAACTGCAATTTGTCAATATGTCTAATACATGGATCTGATGCACCACTCCTCCAGCCAACGTGCACGACTTTCAGTATTGATGTTTGGCTTGTTCCCCCCACACACACACACAAAAAAAAGACCTTCAGTTTCAAAACCTGTAGTCGGTGGATGCAGGGTGTTGCATTGTGTGAAAACTGGCCCCCTATACCTGGCCGCTTCGGTCTCCTTCCTCTAGCCGTGACTTTAAAAAAAAAAAAACCATGGCGGTCTGTCTTTGCTCCCTGTGATTAATAGAGAGCATCTGAGCATGGAGGTTAGACACCCACCCACACACACACACACACACACACAGACACACAAACGTATCACGCACACATACAGTCACATGCACGATGGAGAAGACGATGGAGACGCATGGGGAAGTTGGTGATTGTAATTCTACATTCATTTCTCTCACCAAGCTGCTCCACTGTACGTGTTGATAGGCCGTGTGTGTCATTGCTGGGGGCTGCTCATGCTATTGTCTGATGAAGTGTGTGTGTGTGTGTGTGTGTGTGTGTGTGTGTGTGTGTTGTCCACGTGTGGATTCTTTTTTGAAGGGCCCTGCAGGTCTGCTGCACTGGAGGTGGTGATGAGCGGGCGATTAAGTGCACATTTGAAATGGCGTGCCCATTATGGCGATGCCTTTCACAATTAAGAGGACAGGCCTTTTGAATTGAAATGTCACTCCGCCAATTAGACAGCACAGTGAGTACGTGCTACTCGTGAGACGTTGGCATTTCTGTCACTTATTTGACCAGCTAGCCACATGGTGAATCAATATGACATTATCAAGAATATACACAATCGGGGTTTTTACGTTTCGACTCGTGCCAAGTGCCACCAACACGGAGCACCCCCCCCCACTAGTTTGAGGTCGGTGGTGGCCACCATCGTCATCATCTCTCTCAGCTGTTGCACGCTCACTTTATAATTTGCAGATTCCTTGATGGTGCATTTTGCTCCTCGTTATAATTTGCAGTGCAACTTCCTGACAATTGAGGACAGGAGGACTGTTGTTTTGCTGTCAGCAGATCCCATTGTCCTGAGTCAAGAAACAACACTCACACACACACACACACACACACACACACACACACAGACACATAGACTGAAAAAAATATATATTCGCTTGAGTCTAATAATTTGTGTTTTTCTGAGATTTGAGTGATATTGCGTGGCCTGTGGTTTGCACAGTGCTGTGCGAGACAGCGGGGGAGTTCTTTTTGTTATCCCCCCTGCATTATTTATGAATTTTCATTCCAGGAATGCAGAAGTCCCTGGCACTGTAATGCTCCTTTTTTCTCCCGCGGAATCGCTCACACACTTCCCTTTCCTTCCCACAAGTTTCGTCGCGAAATCTAAATTTCCTTAATAAAATCGGGGTCATGAATTAGTAAGAGGGCTTGTTTATAATATTGAGTACAACACTTTCGTGCTGCAGTCAGAGTTGAAGCTCGCAGGCGATGCAAGGACCAGTGGGAGTTTTTATCCCCCTCTCTCTCCCTCTCTCTCCCTCTCTCTCTCCCTCTCTCTCTCCCTCTCTCCCTCTCTCTCCATCTCTCTCCATCGCGCCCTCCATCATGTGCTAAGAATGTAATTGCCATAAAAAGCATAATATCTGTCAGTGTTCGCCACACCGCTGATCATTTCAAAGTGAAAGAACCCGAGCTTGCTGTGTAAATAGACTGCCGGACCACTAGACTTTCATACACACACACACACACACACACACACACACACACACACACGCACACACACACACATGTAACTAGTGTACAACTTCAAATATTTACCTTCTTGCTGCAATAGTGCTCCATCCTCAAGAGGAAATGTCCTGCAGTGCTAATTAGGGTTTCCATTCATTCGGCAGTATGGCCTCTGCAGCAGGGAAATTGCCAGTGCTGCGATTAAAAAATAAATAAATAAGTGAAACACAAAAGCAATATCATATCACTGAATTACCCTATAAAAATCTATGGCCGCACCGGCCCCGTGTTTACAGTTGTGTTTACAATTAATGAACTTAGCGCATCCTTGTTCACTGATAATATACAGGGAACGTGAAAAGCGTGGGCCCAGCATATGGACACTCATCATTAATTAGCTAAATATATAATTCTAAAAAATATCACAATTTTTCACAGGCAGAGCAGACATTTTACTTTATCCACATATGTGTTAAATAAAGAAGCTAATATGTTTGAAGATATAAATCTCTGTCTGATGTTTGTCTTTTTTGTTAATGTTGTTTGTTTGTTTGTTTTTCTCTCCATATGACAAAGTAGCCAAATACAATACTGTTTATTTTAAAGTGTTGAAATCAAAAGCGGGACCAGCAGCAACAGAGAAAAGGGACAAAAATAGTATGGAAACCAAAATCACCTTTGGTTCACCAATGCTGCAAAGAAGCACACACACACACACACACGCATACACACACAAACACACACGCACACACACACGCATACACACACACACACGCACGCATACACACATACACACACACACACGCACACACACACACACACACATACACACACACACACACACACACAGACATAGACACAGTAAATGCCCGAGGCGTTCTTCTCTAATATTTGACTGTGTCTCAACTGGCATCTCCAGCCTTCTATTCTCTCCTGTCTTCTTCCATTGGGCTATGGGCAAGAGTCAGGAACTATATGCAGTTGGAGAAGGAGCAGGGTTATGTGAGATTTGTATTGAAAATACAATCAAAGCCTGCCTTCGCTCTTCTCTACCTTCAAACACTCAACCCCCCCCCCCCCCATCCCCACACCCCCTCTTCTTCCTTCACATTCTGAAAACAGAAGGATCAGAGCCACGAGAGGCTTACTGGTCAAGCCCACTCTACTTCTCTTTAAAATATGAGATTAATTTGTCAAGAGGAGTGTGTTTGTGCTTTTGTGTGTGCGTGTGTGTGTGTGAGAGAGAGAGAGAGAGCTAGAGGGCTGAGACAGAAGGGCTAATTTAAGCGTATGGTAATTTATGAGGGCTTAATTTGCGTTTGTTGTTTACATAGGGCTGCAAGTAGCTATTATTTCCTTAAACGATTTACCTACCGATTATTTTGTCAACAGGATGATTGATAGTTTGGTCTAAAATGTCCATCACAAGTCTCCATTGTCCAAAGTGACATCTTCAGCTGTCTCTTAATAAAGCAGATATAAATATTTCACATTTGTGTTGCTGGAATGTTGCTTTAAAAATGACCTACTTTTTAATCATTAGTCTAATTTGCTGCAACTTCATCCTCCGTCAGTCGACTTTAAGCTCCAGCTCTAATTAAATGTGCTGCAAGGTGTTCCTTTTATTCTGTCAATCTCCTCTGTAAACATAATACACTTCCATAAAGGCTCTTTTTATTCTGTTGCATTGTGGTGTTCATTTCATTTTGTCCACCCCGTGTGTACACAAAAACTGTGTGCACTAATATCTAAGCAGACACACACACACACACACACACACAGAGCCGATGCACACCTTCAGGGACACATTTCTCACCGTGAAATTTTTATTAATCAAGTCAGTGGACAACTTTAGAAGAAGAAAAATCAATTTTTGTTTCTTCCTCCAATTTATTACCACATAAATTGTCCTTCACTCCAAAGTGTGCGTCTCGGCGTCCGTGTCAAAATAATTAAGTTGAAATCCATTATATTTGCGTCGGTTTTATCCCCCGCTCTCGGATGGCACGGGGGACAAAAGGGAGTCGATGCTGGCCAGCTTTCACACCGACAAGATGTACGGCAGCGTTTCACCTTCGCTTCAATCAATAGAGGAACAATATTGTTATGAAAGGATTCTGTGAAGATCTATCAAATAATCAGTGAAGAAAAAAAACAAAAAACCTGTTGCACATCAGCAACCTCCCGACAACCGGATAGACTTCAGTGGCCGTCGCGGAAAGGGAGTCGACCACACACACGTGCGACAATGAAAGGTCAACAGCACACCTCGAGATCATGACGGACAGCTCGGCGTGACTAATGCATCTGCAGCTTTGTTGCATGCCTACAAAGTGATTTATTCAGCCACATAAAACAGTGATGGCATACTGCACATCTCTCCTCTAAACGAGTTCATCTATTTCCTGCTGACTGGTAAATAGCCTCATGTGTATATCATCAGTAATATTCATAGCTCTACTTTTTTAGATGATCATGAATTATTAACTCGTAGAAAAGATGAATGGCTCTAAAACGGTGCTTGATATGTCTCTGCTGGAAGCCATGTTTTATACAATACAGTACTGTACAGTACAATCGGGGTCAACGTCTTTTTTCGAGAGTTGATTTTTTGTTGTTTTTTGTTGTTGAGGTTTTTAATGTCAGAATGAGTCTCGATCGGCCGTGAACTCCGGGATGGGTTTCAAGTGTGTGTATCGCCGTCCAAATTGACTTCTAACTGCAGGGACATACACATTCCTCGCTGATTCCCAGCCAAATTGCCAAGCCAAACTGCACAAAAGAAAAATGAGTCGAGCAAAGAAATAACCAAGATCTAGTCCAAGAAAATCGTGGCAGCAGCGTGTGTGCAGACGCTTTTTCTTTTCTTCAAGTGGAGCAGACCTAATACGTGTTGTCTCCAGATGTAACAATTCTGAAATCCCAAAATTTCACAGCACACCGCTGCGTGTCACCCCGACCCGATGTGTCGGAGGAAAAGGAAATGTTTGGAAAATTTCCTATTTTGTTCTCCTTTGTGTGCTCAGACGATGCAATGATTCATCTGACAAGCAACAAAGTGAGAAGTGCAAATTGTTAAGCAACATGCCTAATGCAGTTTTGCCTTGCACATTTTGAAATAAAAGAAAAAGGGGAGCAATGGAAAAAAAGGATACAGGATAAATGGAAAACAAAGCTGTGTGTACGATATTGAAGAGAAAAAGGGCTTGAAGTGACTCCGTAACTGCAAATACATATATGCGCTATTGATTTCATGCTTTGTTTATTGGTTCTCTTGAAAACTGAGGCTCCCCCTTTTCCCTGATATGCATCTCCACCTCCAGGGCTAAAAACATCTCTTCGATTTCTAACAGCCGTACAGTCCAACTTGGTGAATGTTGTTTCCCGGGGAACATGGTGCACCAGACCCTGCGTGGAATAACCTTGAGGCGCAGTGACGTGTTCCTATACGCTGTCTCATCAGCTCCCAGAAGTGCACCGCCGGCGGGATTGCAGTTTATTTTATTTTTTTTGTTTGTTCTTTGAGGATCTGCTTCTCTCTTTGGGAAGGGAGAATCTGAGAGGAGGTGAGGGCTGTGGACAGATCTAAAAGAGCAGGAGGATCCACTCGGGTGTGTGTGTGCAACAAAAATCCTCAGATTGCAACGGTGTAGATGGGAGATTAGCCCACTCGGCCTTCAGAAATCAATCTCTGCTGCTCAACAGCTACGAGTTGATCTTTTCAGCCACTCCTCTGCAGGGCTAATGCTCTGTACTCACTCATTTTCTCCGTAATCAACAACCTAATCAAGGAGAAATACTGTCTCAATCAGCAAATTCAATTTCTGGAATCAATGCCGTTGATTTATCAATTAATTCTGCATCTTTAATGCTGCCACTTTGCCTGGCTTTGGGTGTCGGAGGGTTTTAGCGGTCAAATGCATTATTGAAAGAAGCTTTTTACCAAGCAGTGGCTGATGCAGAGAGCTTAGGGGGTTGTCAGTCTTGATGCAAAGCTTTATTTGCAAAGCAAGTTAGTGTGAACAGCCTTTTAGTCCTGCTAGGACGACAGGGGCATGTATTTATCTAGAGAGAGGAGGAATATCAAATGTGTTGAAGAAGGCTTTGTCTTGTCAGGAATATTGATTACGTGGTTTTGGGTGGTGTCTCTTGCTCCACGTGCGTGCTAGTGTGTGTGTGCGTGTGCATGTGTCTGCGTGTGGTGGATACCTGGGTGACCCCTGCAAGTGAATGTGGCAGAGGGAGTAGAAGTGGAAGGCAGCGTTAGTCTGGTGAGAGGCATTGTGTGTGTTTGTGTGTGTGTGTGTGTGTGTGTGTTGGGTGGGGGGAGGGGCACGATACCTTAGTCAAGATCTAAAAGAAAGAAGTTTGAACTGTAGTCAAGATACATATTTAAAAACAGCCTTTGATAAGCAACGCTTGGCAGCTCCATTGCTGGAGGCAGCATTCAGAGGGCATGAATAGTGTAGGGCCTTATGGATTCCATCACTCCGTTCAGGCATGCAATGGTGATGTGGGATTTGAGTCATATTCTGCTATAAATAGTCGGCCCTGACGGCTCCCGGGTTCATCTCGATGACGATACCTGTCGCAATGAAGCATGTTTTCTGATAATCCAATGAGGAAGTAGCCGATGTGAAATAACCACACGGTGAACTAAATGCTGGACAAATAGAAATACATTTAAGCTGGTATGTGTTCGTTTTGACGACGCAATTGTGTACCACGATATCGCGATGGAGGATTTCCATCCCGATATCACATGTCACATTGAATTATCGCCCGGGGAACCTAATTCTTGGCAAGTGTTCTCGTCCCGACGCACTCTGGCCCGCCCGGGCTCTTGTGTCACAAGTGCAACGTGCTGTGTGCACACGAGCGTTAACCTTGGGCGCCGCGGTGTGAAGAATAATGATGGAAGGCATGCAGCGTTGGAGACTGAATGGCAAAGACACTGAAAGAGGAAACACCAGCAAAAGGTTGTTTGAATATTTCTTATTCACAACATACTCGTTACTGAAAAGGGTAGATCCTCTGTGGCGCGTGGGTGTTCGAGTGTTTGTCGGCTTGAGTGAAAAAAAGTCTGTTAAGTGTGTGTGGGCGCAGGGGGGCGCTGAGTGTGTGTCTGTGGCTGTTTTTGCTGGTGTGTGTTTCATCTTTGAGTCTTATCAGGGATACTGTATATAGAGAGGTACTGGCTTCTCTATGCGCGTGTTAGTGTGTGCGTGTGTGTGTGGGTATATACTATGGTATGAGTTCTGCTGGTAAACTCGGCATTAGCGCCAAGAGATTTCAGGCTTGGTCAGCTGTGAAAGCACGACTACGTGACGAGCGTGCTGCCGCTGCCCACAGATAGCCGGCCCTTATCCACTAATTAAAACCCTCTATCACTGCATGTCTCACTTGGCAATCTCTCCATCCTTCAATTCCCCCCATTTTCGCTGTGAAATCTCTCCATCTCTCATTATCTATCCATCACTCTCTTTATCCACATTCTCCATTCATCTCTCCCTCCTCTCGCTTCTCTCCCTCTCCCTCCTCTCCTTCCTCTCCCTCCTCTCGCTTCTCTCCCTCTCCTTCCTCTCGCTCCTCTCGCTCCTCTCCCTCCTCTCGCTCCTCTTCCTCCTCTCCTTCCTCTCGCCATCCCAGTGGGCGGTGTACTTGTTGTGTTTCGGGGTGATTTAGGTAGAACAGGGCCTTGTGGATCCTTCTGGGGCCTCTCATCTGAGGTGTCCCTGTCATATGCCGGAGGAACTACGGCATTGCTAACAAATAGCTTTTTAAGCCATTTTTTCACCCACACACGCATATATGTATCTCTCTCTATATATATATTTTATTTATTTATTTATACACACATACCCTCACTCCAGGAGAGGCATTTCACGGTGGCAGCTCACTGTTTACTCCCACAGGACCTGTAGCCTGGATCTGCATTTGCAGCTACAGACTGCGCCTCCTTTCCTTCGGATGATTAAGTCATCGCAACGATAGACGAAATATATAAACCAGCACACAACACCATCATCATGACATCACTTCGGAGCATGAATATATATATTCGGCGAGGTTTCTTGTCGCCGGAGCCTGTTTAGTGTGCGGGATTAGCTCGCCTGTGTGCGAACACTCTTCATGGAAATGTGTAGGCCAGAGCTAACAAAAAATAGCAGCTCTCGATACTCACCAGGGGTCGCCAGGCTGTTATGAAAATAAAGACCCTCTCTGCATGGCGGAAATGCATTCGTAATCCTGGCTGTATCAATAATCGGAGGAGTTAATATTGTTGGACGGCTCTCTGCTCTCCACATCTCCCCTTGTTTATTTACCAATGTGAAACTCAATTTCTCTGCCGTGGCCCCAATCCACTCTCTCTGCCTCTCTATTTCCCATTCAGCTCTCTCTCCCTCTCTCCCTCTCTCTCTGTTCGTCATGATTTCAGCTCATTCATTTGAGATTGGAAAGTGTAAATCAGTTTTGACTCGTCCTCATGGTCCTTGTCTTCACACATGACCGTCTCCGCCGTGCTGCTTGTGCCATTGTTGTTATGGTCGGACATCTTAGGGACCCCCGCCCCGTCTGGAGATGGAGTGTAAATCCTGTTGAAAAGCAACAGTGTGTGTGTGTGGGCGTGTGTGTGTGTGCGTGGGTGTGTGTGTGTGCTAAGCAGATTTGCAAAATAAATAAATTAATCGGCCCACTGGTCCAAGCTTCCATCGTTCGAGCAAATGGATGGAAAGGAGGAGGTCAAGTGGGTGGAGAGTCCCATTAGATATTATTGCAACTGCGTAGCCGTGGATTATCACTTCTGGTTTGTGTGTGTGTGTGTGTGAAAGATAACGTGATAAGAGACAGAAAGATGAGTGTTTTCATAGTGGGGGGGGGGGGGACGACGACGACAATTTAATGCGATCCATGTGTTTCACTCAGTGTTGTCACTTTGTATTCATTTTAAACCGAGCAGTGAATAGTCCATTACACGCTGATGAATTATAGATTAGAATGAAATTAGAAATAAAATCCCACACAATGACATACACGTACGTTGTCGGCGCGTACGACTACTCGCTCGCTCATCCATCTGCGGCGCAAACAAACGCACACGAGCTGCATCTCAAATTTCCCACCGCATCCGACGCCTTTTATTTGGCCCTGTGCATTTGAAGCCGTCCGCCCACTCCACCGCGGTGCACGTGCGGCACTGTATTGTGGTTAAATGCAAATGGTTGAAATGCATAAATCATCACAGTCTATGAATTGTACATACTTAAGTCTTGTATGGAGACGATTAAATTCTGTTGTTAGTTTCTGACAGTACAATGATGCGATCAGTTAAGCACTTAGCTTCACTAAGGGATCTGTCAGAGCACCGTGTGGATGATACAACTCTTGTAGTGCAGGTTTTGAGATCATTTCAGTATTAAAAATTAACCGCAGCACGATGCTGATTATTCCGACGTCATCGGACCTTTTCAAGGGCCGTCCTTGGGTGCATTTTCTATGAATAGTAACCCATAGCGAGCCTATGGCGCCCGCTACGTCTCCAAGGCGGTCCTTCCTCAATTGCAAATCTAGGCTAGTGTTGCGCTCAGGTGGCACATGCTGACTTGTCTTACAGAACGCCCATGTGTCTTGTTTGAAGTGAGCTTGGCTCTAGGAAACAACCTCCAGGTTTTGACATCAAAACCAAGAATCAAGCCCCATAATGGGCACCCCACTGTGGGCTTGAATTAGCTAGAATAACCCCCGCTAGCAGGCTTACTTCTCTAAATGCAAGGGGCCTCGGAGGACCAGATGCAGGGTGGAAAGCGTGTAAGGTAGGGCAAGGATGAGAGGGAAGGAGGAGGGAGAGCAGAGGTGGACTGATGCAAGAAAGGTATTAACCAGGAGGTGTTTTAAAGGAAACTAGACATTGTACACGTCGATATACAAGCAGGGCTACATGCGCCAAGTGAATTGTTCACGACTTGGTCTCTGTATGTTTACACACGACAAGATGGTGCGCCAGTGTGCATGGTTTGCACGTTTCCGTTCTTACGTGTGAGTGTGTGACAGACATAAAACAGTACAGAGAGCCTCTGTAGAGACAGACAGCAGTCGGTGCCTGCAGCATGCTCGGAGCTCACAGGGTAATGTATACTCGCTCCTCGCCACACAAGAGAGAAGTTGACACCAGTCAATCCCATTCTGACAGGGCAGCTGAGATAATAGCGGGCTTTGATTCCTCGCAATAACTCCTGCCAATCAAAATGAGGGCCGTCGCGCTCACGGGGAGCCACAAGTGCGCGCACCCGCGGTAAAACACGGAGACTTGCAAGTGTTGCTACAGTGCCATAGCAGGTAAGGGGGATGCAAAATGGGGGATTTAAAGGCATCGCCGTGCTTTGCGCAATCATTGCAGGGGGAGGGAAACGCAGGAGATGGAATCCGAGGAGAGACGAGTGTAGAGGCTTTACAGATCATCTGCATTGTGTGTGTGTGTGTGTGTATGTGTGTGTGAGGGAGCGACTTGGCTCATTTTTTGACTGTTTGCTGTCAGGGATCGGTGGGTGGCCGATGGCGTCTGCATGCACGTGGGGAATGAGGAGGGTAAGTGCGAGGCCAAGGGAAGGAGTCTTTCAGGTGGAATAAAAGCATCACTGCAGTGGAAGAAAGGTCAGCTGTAAACTTGTATCAGACTAGTGGTGATCACCCTGTGCTGCAGATCTCTGAGGTATTGAGCAGGCACGCTCTAATGGCTTTGATATATGGACTACAGGACTCCCTGAAGAGGTCAATACCATAGCACTTTGTCTCTATGAGCAATGACCCTCTCAAGCTCCATTTAGAAGCTTTATATCTGCAGGAAATAGGCTAGGAAGGCCTCGGGCAGAGCACGGTGAAAGAGAACTAATATGAATGAAGCATTTTCTAATCACTTCTCGTGTGATGTAATCGCATTCCTAATCAATCATTAGCTGTGGCCGCATGCGCACATTTCGCCAGACGTTATCAGAAATAGATTTGGAGACGGCCGGGGAGGAACAAGAGACTCCGTGCGGGCTGGAGCTGATTTGTCAACGACACTGTACGGACTGGCGTGTTTCATCATTACTTTGGAATCTGGCGAGTCACAGTGTTTAGCGAGAGTGACCAACGTGGGGCCCCCGCCTACAAATTTGATGATTTATTCGCGTCTCGTCAATGGTTGTCCGCGGAAGAAAGATAAAGTCGAAAGTAGCCGGGCAAAAAAGGAAAGGGCTGCCTTAGATTTTGGCCAATTTCTCTTCAAACGCAAACCGGAAGCAATGGCGGCCATCGTGGCATTTCCGAGCATATTGATTTGGGAATAACCTTTGGTGTGACATATGACAGGAGCCAAATAGCGTTTATGAATGTTCGCTGTAACTGGAACGAGCAGATGTTGCAATATTGTTCCACTGTGTTCAATAACAGACTCCTTGTGTTATTTTTACTCTCCTCTGTCCCCTGCTTCCCTTCATTCCCCACCACCAGCCCATCCTTCTTCCTCCCCGCAGTCCTTTCCCGCCGTCTTCTTAACCCTCCGTCTCTTCTCACCTCCAGACTCCGTGCTCCGTGCCGAGTGACTGAGCGGAGCCCTGTAAGCCATGGAGGAGATGGACAGCAAACCCTACCAGCCGTTGTCGAAGGGTCGCCATGAAATGGAGATGTCCTACACCAGCTCGTCGGACGAGAGCGAGGACGGCCGCGCCCACCACCGCTCCTACACCTCGCGCGAGACCCTGCCCGACTACACGCACGAGCTGCGCCTCACCCTCGGATCGCACCGGGAGAGACAGAGCAACTACAGCCAACCCCAGCCAGGTACTTTGCTCGGGGCTCGCTTAGGCTGTACGTGTTTTCCTGGAAAATAGATACACCCGAAGCTGCGCGGACGCTGTATATGCACAGATGGATTCTGGCACACATATGGTGGACACACAAACACACAAAGGCACACACTGAGGTCTTTAAAAGGGCCTGTGTGAATTACCTATTACAGTCCACAATGAGCCAGAAGGACAGTCGGAGGCAGCTAATTACCTCTTCTCCACGGAGGTGATATTTCTCTCCCACAGCTAAACTAGGTCAACCCCAAACCTCTCTGGCCTCACCTGAGGTAGAACGCCACCCTTCATTACACGCACACTCACAGATACAGACATGTGCGTCCATAGGCACTCACACACGCGCACACGCGGGCGCACGTTGACACGTACACACCGAAAGAAATCCTCCCTGGCGGTGACAGGAGGAGAATTGGGCCAGCGTGCGCTGGTGATGGATGGCCTTTATGCAGGTCATGTGTGGTGTTAAGAGAGAAGAACGCACCTCATCAGGACAACGCCGCTGTGCAGCGTTTCGCAGAGATCAATAGATGCTCATTTTCCGCTACCCCAACCTCCTGCTACTCTGCTAAAATTATACCCGCCATGCTAACAAGCAACATTAGCCATTCACAACAGTTACAACTCCCGACAAGCAGGTCGCTCCTGCGATTTGGCGGTTTGAATGCCACCTTCTATGGATTTTGTTGTGTTGTTTGCCGAGCGGCAACACGCCGATGGCCATTAGTCATCATCATGTCTTCCACAGCACGGTGGTGTCAAAGAGCACATGCTTTTTTTTTCAAGCACGGCCTTTCTGTTTCCATAACGAACAACGTCCCCTGCCATCAGTGTCATATGGTAAGGTGCATGAGACCCCCCCAAAGCAGCCTTTGAAATGTCAATGGCAGCCGGTTCTGCAAAGCACATCTGTTCATCTTTGGGGCAACAGAGTTATATATAGCATACCCTACCTAAGTAACCAACTGTTAAGGGGGGGACATTGCCTCCAGTGACGTTTTTAATGGATTACGGTGTTCCTGACAAAGATCAGCCAATTTGTCTCTCCTCTTATTCCCCACCCATGTTCTTAATATTTTCCTTCATCTTTTAAACCGCCACATCTTGCCTTCCCCGCCCTTGCTATCCTTCCTTCTCTTCTTCCAGCTGTTAATTTCCCCTCATACTACACATTCCTCTCTGTCTAATTTACTCCCACAACCAAGGTCTGCTCCTATTGGAAAGATACGTTTGATTTATGGATATCTATATACATGTATGGGTGGCTGGATGACCCTACAGTACATAAGACAGCTAACCCCAATAATCAGTTTGGTTTGCCTATTAATAGACTCTAATTAATTAATTAATTCATCATTAATCACATCCTTGCATCTCTCTCTCTATATACACACAGGATATATATGTATATACATATGTGTATATATATGTATGTATATTTATGTGTGTATTTATATATGTGTATATATATATATATATTTATGTGTGTATTTATATATGTGCATATATATTTATATATGTATGTATATGTGTGTATTTATATATGTATGTATATATTTGTGTGTATTTATATATGTATATGTGTATATATATTTATATATATGTGTATATACCATATGTATATATGTGTGTATATATATTTATATGTGTATATACCATATATATATGTGTGTATATATATTTACATGTGTATATATGTATGTATATATATATATGTGTATATACATTTATATGTGTATATATATAAATATATGTGTATATATATTTATATATGTGTATATATGTATGTATATATATGTGTATATACCGTTTGATTTACGGATATCTATATACATGTACGGGTGGCTCAAAAGCTCCATGACCCTACATCAGTACATAACCCCAATAATCAGTTTTGTTTGCCTATTAATAAACTCTAATTAATTAATTAATTCATCATTAATCACATCCTTGCATATATTCAATTCAATTCAATTCAGTTTTTTTTGTATAGCCCAATATCACAAATTACAAATTTGCCTCAGAGGGCTTTACAATCTGTACACATACAACACATTTCTCTATATTTATACACAGGATATATATATATATATATATATATATATATATATATATATATATATATATATATATGTATGTATATTTATGTGTTTTTATATATGGGTATATATATATATGTATGTGTATATATATTTATGTGTGTATACGTGTGTATTTTTATGTGTATATATATATGCATATATATTTATACGTGTATATCTATATATGTGTATATATATATTTATATGTGTATATATATATTTACTGTATATATATATGTGTATATATGTGTATATATGTATGTATGTATATATATATATATATATATATATATATATATGTGTATATACCGTATGTACAGTACAATATCCCAACAATAAAAGGCGATCTTTGCCAGTAAACTCCGATACTGCGCTCGTGTACTCGCAAACCTCCTTCGATACAAGCTCACCCGATACCGCGACAGCAACGTGACAATAAACTGCAACGACAACCAACACACACAAACGGGTTGAAGCCATCGCAACAGTCCGTCCCCACTTCACTCGTCCGGGAGAATTAGCAGCCGCAATGTCGCGTGCAGCCACTTCAGTCTTAATCAGTTGAGCTGTGTGTCTGCCGCCGCACGCGCTGTCAGGGTGTCCCGGCGTCACGTCGGCGAGCGTCCCGGAGAGAGAAAGAAAGCATGTGTGTCTCAGTGAGTACGACGTAAAGTCATATTATAACTGTGAAGGTAGCAGTGCAGTGTGTGGACAGCTTGTTTTATCTGTGAATAAATGCCGAGCTCAGCTGCTGAGTCTGGCTAGTTAGCAAACTGATGATGGAGGCCCGGAAGTTAGCTAACGGTCAACCTTAAGGTGGACTGACTCAGGCTAATCCCCCTTGTACTAATAACTGTTTAAAGGATAGGATAGTTACACATAGTTACACAAGTACTAACTAACTTTACTGCGAATAACTACACTCTGTATCAGGAAGACACTGTTGAATGTTAAAATGTCTGAAACAAAGTTATTGTTCGAACTGTAATGGTATTATTAAGTACTTACTCGGTATCGGCAAGTGCTCAAATGTAAGTACTTGTACTAAACATTATGTCGCACAATGCCAACTGATGCTTTTGCCAAATGACACACAGTTTAGGGGGCCCCTGTCAATTTTGGGGGCCTGTCGCCCACTTTGCTGGTTGGTAATCTGACTTCAACGGCTGAAAGAAGTAGTCAACATATAAATAGTCATTTTTTCTCTTAAGTGAGTCAGGAGCCGCTATCTGTATGTAATTTCAGGAAATGGGAATTTCTTTAAAAAAAAGAAAAGTGCCCTCTAATCACCTGCTAAAATATATTCTTGTAATATAAATCTGTCTCAAAAGAAAATGGCTTCTCAATTTGCAGTCCATGTTCCTTGCTGTGGGGAAATAGACGATTTTCTCGTAAATTGCCCTCTTGCAGCCAATTTGAGCTAAACAGTTGTGTAGTGGTGACCAATCTTGTGGCGATTTAATTCCAGGCGAAGTGTGTGAGCCACAGCTGGCCTTGACCCCATCAAACAGGCACAGCAGGACACATCGCTGGTCGACGGAGTGGTCAACACGAGTGTGGCTCTCGTTTGAAACGCTGCGGCTCGTGTTCAAAGGGCCCGACCTAACGCACATATTAACTGCACTTAGTGAGAAGCAGAGGAAGTCTTTCTTCCTGCGCTCTCGGTGGACTCTATGATACCCGGCTGCAGGAGTATCTGTATAGATTTCAATTTACGCCCCGCTTTTAAAAAATACCATCAGTTCCATCACTTCCACTTACACATTCCAAACCGAAAATTGAGGTGCCGAGGAATAAAATTTACTCAACTGCCTCTGCAAAAAAAAAGAAAAGGCATAGCTCAATTGAATTGAATTGAATTGAAGTGTAACCAGAGGACTGACGCAGTATATCTGATGTTCTCAGATAACAGGCTGATGCTAGGGATTGTAGGGCGTTCTAATACCTGAAAGCATATGAGGCTCAATTTTTCCCTCAGTCTGAGTCAATATTAATAAGGTTTGATCTTTATCTGATCTCTTCACCCCACCAAGGAGAATATAGATGAGATCAAGGCTCTGTTTGAGCAGCAGTTCAATACATCTCAAGCTCGATAGCACACATCAGGCAGTCCCGAACAGGATATAGCTTCACTGCGAACGGTTAAGAAAAAACCAAGGTTGGCGTTTTGATCCGGACTTCTGCTGGACTTGTAATAAATGCTTGCTCAAATAACAGCCGGTCTGTCGACATAATTTAGGAGGTGTTCTGTGTTTGGATTGAAAATGCCAGTCTCTAACAAACACCTGGTCAGCTTAGCTGCTGAAAGCAAATAAGAACACAAGCTGGTATTAAAGGATTTTTGAAAGGCTGTGCGATCTCAATCTGTGCATCTCTCCTCTTCCTCTAGAATTAGACTTCTGCAAGGTCGGTCCCATGAGGAGCCCCGACTACCACATCCACCAACAGCAGCAGCATCAGCAGCAGCATCAGCATCAGCAGCAGCAGCATCAGCAGCATCAGGAGGACGAGGAGGAAGCGCTGTGCTCCGGACCGGCCACCCTTGGCCACAGCCGCTACTCCCTGGGTGTGGGCTCAGACGTGGACACGGAGCCGGAAGTGGACCCCTCTCCAGCTCACGGCCTGCAGCACATGTGGATGCGCGGCCTGAAGTCCGAGCAGAGCTCGTGCCTGACGAGCCGCGCCAACTCCGCTCTGTCCCTCACTGACACCGAGCATGACAGGAAGTCCGAGCCTGACAATGGTGAGTGAAGTTTTTTTCTTCCACGAGTTGGGGGACGGGAAAGGGGGAGGGATATGCAAAATGCCCTGGGGAGATTTAAGTTTAGCAGATTAATTTTGTGCACCTTTGATGATTAATGTTGTGCCATTGAAGTAGTAGGTTAAGGCTGCTTGTGTGTGACTGTGTTTCGGTTGCATCTTTACAGTCTCACCAAGTGATGCAACGTAAAACAACACATGACATTGTAACTCTTTTCAAGGTGTAAGTTACAGCCTCGGGCCATTAAATGGCTGAAACTTCGTTTTTGAACTAAAGCTAATGCTTAAGTTCCTCTCCCTTTGAAAGCTCTTTGATGTGGCCAAAAACCGAGAATGTGCTATTGGTTATTTAGTCTCTGAAGTAAGCTCGTATTGGAGGTGAACCTGGGGTCGACTGGGGATGGAGCCCGAGGAAAATCCTAGGACGAATATCCGCTGCATATGGCTCGGAAAGGATTGAATATCCATCGGAAGCTGCGGCAGATTTTTGGTTTAAGGCTCGGAGGAAAAGGAATAGTGGCACATCTACAGTACCTTAATGGCGGCCTGAGGGCGGCAGACAACCGCCTCTGTGAGAGGACTATAGCCCACAAGGAAGGAGAAGTTGAGAGGCAGGGGTGTAGACATGGGGCCAAACTAGAGAAGAGGCTGGGAGGATGCCAGCTATCTGTCTTGCACTGCTGGGCTGGGCTTGGCTCCCCGCAGATGGAGAGTTAGTTAGAGGTGCACACAAACAAAGACAGAGCTCTCCAACCCATCCCCAAGGACACTGTCTGTTTATGTGCAGCAAAAAAATAAAAATAAGAAAGGTGGAATGTATTCAGTGGCTGAGAAAAGGGAAGGGTGATGGAGAAAGACAGAGAGGGAGGGCAAAGAAAGAGAGGGGAAGAATAGGAGACGGGGAGAGCAAAAAATGCTAATGAGAGAATAGAAATGGTAATATAATGGTATAATTAGAATGAGAATAAAAGGGAATGAGGGGTTGAGGGTAAAACAGGTGAAGGATAAGCTGGTTTCGAGTGAGCGTTGGACAAAGATGGTGGGAGAGGGAGGGAGGACTGAGACGGGGTCGAGGAGAGGGATCAGCGAGCTGTAGGGAATCAGAGAGTTTAGGATGTGCTTGTTTGTGTTTGGGATGCACCCAGGGGTGCTGTTTAATGGCAGCCGAATTGGACATGGAGTCAGCCTCGTGCAAAATCACAAGATGGAAGAGCAGAGAGCGAGCAAGTGGAAGCGCTCGCGGCATTACACAGTAATCAATTTGCGATGGCTGTGTGCATATGGACCAAAGTTATTACCATTTGAGATGAGGGACTCCATCTTTATCCAGGGTCAGAGTGAAAGCCGCAAAGGGAAGAGGGGAGGGATGGGGGGCAGATGGGCATGCGGCAGAGGAAACAGAAGCAAATGAGGACGGATGAAGTCATGGAAGTGAGAGGAGAGGATTTAAATGTTCAAAGCATTTAGCTTTACTGCTACAATGCACCAGAAAAGCCGGTTTTATGTGGATTTCATATGTCACATGGAGAGCTGCATGTCCTGTGGCTCTCCAAACCTTGACACAATCTCTCAAGAACATGTTCTTCTTTTCACTCAAGCTTCAGCACCTCTCTCTCTGTGTTTTCTCTTGGGTTGGTATCTTTACCTGCCCACCTTCTTTTTTTTCGTCTTCTTCTTTTCTCCTCTTCACCACGCCCCCTTTCATACTCATCCTCTCCCTGTCCATCTCCGTCTGACACGTGGTCAGGGGTGTCCATGCGTGGCATCCTCTAATAGGAAATGCATTATGGATGTCACATTTTTCTCCATCAGCACAACAAAGTCTTGCACGCCCCTGTGTTCCCAGTGATAATGAAAGTTAGAGACACTCGCACAGAGATGTTGGCGTAAAGGGGCTGGAATCAAAAAGCTAACGTCCCTGCCAAAATGAAAGTGCATTTTAAGTCGGTCCGACCTTGCACTCGCTTTGTCTTCAGAGCTCGCCCCCTCCCAAACCCATTAATGATGTCAGCTTCAAACTGGCAGGAATCCTTTTGTTCCTGGTCTGATTGAAGCTGACAAGTCAATTTAGTCGGTGTGTGTGTTCGTGTGTATGTGTGTGTGTGTGGGGTGGGGTGTGGGGGGCGATTTGAGTGTGAGAAAAATAGCGAGGGAGAGCAACAGATTAAGGAGTAAAGGAGTGAGAGATTCAGTTTGTATTTTGAGGCCACGTTTATACAGACGTCTGTCTATACTCTTTTTCATGTGTGTGTGTGTGTATGTGTGTGTGATGGGTTGGCGGGGTGGGGGGGTTACATGTCCAACTGTGACACTTCCCCTGGGGGAGGCTGTAGGCGTTCTCGAGGACCAGTCAGACCTGCTGACAAACTCAGGAAAACATCAACACCCTGAATTGACGACAGCACACCGTTAGAACAGAGGAGATTGGCAGTAGAAAGACAAAGTGTGGTTCAGTTGGAGTTTACTGCTGACACACACACACACACACACACACACATATATGCACACGCATATACTCTAGATGGCCAGAAGTATGTGGACAATCATTGGCATCATATTTAATTGAAATCACAAACTGTTGCCACAAAGCAGGAAGCACACTTTAATTTTTGTCAAAGCATTAAGTGTGCTCGACATGATGTTTAGAGTACTAATATAGGAGCAAACAACTATCTGCTATGTAAGAAATAGTGGAGTAATGTTTACCTGAGCAGAGGTGGAAGTCACTCTCCTTCTGTGTGCACTGATATCCAAGCTTTGACGCCGTGCGTCTGAGCGTGCTCCACTGGCTAGCTCACGACCGCTGACACCTCTAGCAATGTCAGCACTTTTTATTGCAGTATGCACTGTTAGCGGTGTTAGCACCGTTAGCTGCGACCCGCTGGCTCAGTCGTCACAGTAATGAGAGATGTTGAGAGGCAAGAGTAATGCTCACAATTTCCTAAATAGCACCTTTAAGATCTGATTGAGGCTCAGGGGCCGAATTATAGACTGTATAATACGATTTATGGTTTCAGGGGAAGTTGTGTTGGAATGATGTCTTTGGAAACAACAGTCTGCTGTATCCATCGACCCAGCACCTCTGTGTAGCCTCCCCGCTAGTTTTCTGGCAACCTCACCAATAGACTTAAAAAAGTTTGGTGTGCAAATTAAACACACACACTCCATTGTGCAAATTAGTGAGCTTTGGAGGTGTATATTCTTTAACCACGGAGCGAATCAGGCTAGCCACAACCCCCCCACTTCCAGCCGTAATGCTAAGCTAGGCTAATTGTCTACTAGCTCTCACTACATAGCCTTTTTAGCATGTAGCCAAGAGACTGGTACTGATTAACTCTCACGAAGAAAGCAAATGAGCGTAATACTCAAAATATCAAACTATTCCTACAATCGAAATTCTTCATTTGCAATAGCATTGATTGAATTGTACAATTGAGTGCTGAGATAAATGCTGAGAGGAAGGGAAGAGGAGGGTTGGTGATAGAGAGAGAGAGAGAGAGAGAGAGAGTTGGTGTCAGTCTTAGCGGCACCAACGCAGCGTGGAATAATTTAAAAAAAACTACATTAGGTTTATTATCTGGGTTCCAACACTTTCCTATAATGAGATGCTAATTAATTGGCCACTTTTTCATTAGTTTAATCAGTTGCAGATTTACTCTAAGCTTTTGTCTATCTTTTCAGCTTATCTTTTTTTTCTCTCTCTCCACTTTCGGGTTTGACACATTGGCATGTAGCAGACAGCCTCCTGGTTTTACATGACTGCACTTTTCATACATCGGTTTCTGAGCTGAAAGGGTTCTCAGACAACTGCAAACACCAGTCCAATGAAAGGCTCTATCACTCATTATAGGGGAGATAACTTTCCGTGCTGAAAAGCAAATATCTGTGTAATTACCACGGCCTGAGTCAGCACTTGACTCTGATTGGCTGCAGGACGTCCATTAGAATTTGGTTTTACTTGACAACTCCCTTATAACTGTCTGATCACAGTGCTAAATTAATACACTAGAAAGGTTTGAGTGTTCCATTTCCGCCAGTCACTGCAGATAATGGTTGGAAGAAAATGGGTTTTCAAATTGCCTCAAACATTTATCGTTCCCGAGTTAGCGATCAACCCTTTTGAGAGTAGTAGTACTGAAAAAATAACACAGTTCTGTACGAAATGTAATCCCCCTGCATCAAGACATGTTGGCCCACATCTATTGAGCTGGCCAGCCAGTGACACGGTGTTATTGCTCCACACAAACAAACACAACACCATATGATGACGTGAAACAGCATTGACATAAAACACAACGGAAAAAAACGGAAGACTAACTTTTAAAATGTCTTAACATTTACAAGCCATTTTTATTCGTTATTGGCGTTACTCTCTGTTCAGCAGGCTGATATGAATATTTAGGACGTTAGCTAAATGAATATCTTACTCAACAGAGACAAAGTAATTTGAACAGAAGTGCAAGTCACATCGCCCCGTTAATTGTCACCATGAATTTATTTACACTTGCCAGCTTGTGTCTCTTGAATTCAATCTGAGCACACTCATTTCTCAAACAAATTCTCTTTCCAAATATTAATTCCTTTTATTCATGTGTAAAACATGCATTTTTCAACAGTGGAATTGTCCAAGATGGATGGCACACTAGCCAACAGCTCTTTCTTTTTAGCTTCTCGATTCTTAAGAGTTGTTAATTGAAAGAATCACATGAAAGAAGCCCCGTATATTGAAGACATCACAAAAAGGCTCCATGGGAATTCTGATATACTTACTTTTTTTGGGTGAAAATATAAAGACTATAGAATAAAACAATATACATCATTCAAAATGTCAATAAGTGCTATATAGGAAGTGGCCAGGAGGCCTTTTTTTTCTTCTTTCCTCACTAATTTCCATTTCTTCTAATATGCTTAACCAATATGAAGAATAAGCAAAGTGAATGTTCTCTGTCTCTGAGAGTGGGAACTCTGTAAAAGAGTAAAGTAGATGTCCACCAGGTCTATACTTACCACTAAATGAGGCATATTTTTCTCCAAAATAGATTGCTGCTATTAGACCTTCAAATAAAGTCTTTTAGAATAGTGTGTTCCCAGTGTAGCTGTTGTCCTTGCCTCGAAATAAGACAAGCATGAATGTTACCTTAAACATAAATGTTACATGCCGGCTATAAACCAAGTAGTTTGGGGGCCTGGGGGAGCCGCACAATGTCACAAAGGGCCCTCGTATCTTTTATAAACATGGCACATTATTTTTTATAATGATGTGCCAAAGTTTCGCAGTCAAGTTTGGCCAAGCTGTGTCGAAGTAAGTGTTGCAGAAGGTTAGCAAGGGCGTCAAGACAAAGGGTTTGGAGCGTGTAGGGAAAAAGTGACCTTAAGGTTTAATGAGCAAGCATACAGCACAGAGAAAGACAAAGTGAGGGCACAGAGAACACAGGAAGACAGAGAGGCTCGCTGGCAAGTGAAGACAATAGCCAGGATCTGAGAGGCTTAGCTTTGGTACGGTTTCGAAGGGGAGACGCCCCAGGTGATTAGGGTTGAACACAAATGTAACTGTAGACATCGCTGTGAAACTTCCACAGTTGATTACTTGCATTGAGATGATCATTTTTTGGGATTACAAGTTTCCTGTGCAATATGCGCACTTGTTCCAGAATCTGAACATTGGATGAAGCCACGGAGGTTCATAATTCTTGTTTCATTACATAATAGAGTTGAAGAGGTTTTTACAGAAGGAATTCTTGATATCTCGTTTTCTCACTCCATAGGTCAGGAAATACTTTACACACCTACACAAAAATTAAAAAAAATTAATATTTGTTGTATAAATCAGGCTGTGAATAATGTAAATACCTACAGAATATCTATAAGAAGGCAACCTCAAAGGGGGAGATTTCTCACTCAGTGTAAGAGGGGAAACTCATTTTGAGAAAACAACCTTTAAAAATATGTGTTCAATTGTGTGTCAATTTCTATATATTTTTATATTTTGAACTGACTACAGGGTTAAAATAAAAATAATAAAAAATCAACTAATATATATCACCATGAAACTTCCCCATTTGATTACTGATATTAAGACAAATATTTTGAACATTGGATTGTCAAAGTTCTTCTTTCATTTTGTTGACATATTAGAGTCTAAGTTTTTTACTGAGGGCGTTTTGGATATATCTTTCTATCACTCCATAAATCATAAAATATTGTCAATTTTTCGCCATGTTGTAGGAATAAAATGTTTTATAAATCAGGTAATGAATGATATATGAACAGACCCTTCAGAGTATAGATAGGAATGAAACTAGAAAGTTTGGTGTACGTAAGTGCTACTGAAGTAGAGATTTCTGGGTCAGTCTTAGAAATATCTTGTTTTGAGAAAATAACCTTTAAAGATATGTTTTGTAAAATTTCAAACATTCTAAAGGTGTAAAAGGGTAAATAAAATAAAGAAAAAACAATAGATATCACAATGAACTTCCCTAGTTGATTAGTTACATTAAGCCACTATTTGTTGTATTACATATGCTTTGAATATGCAAATGAGGCATTATCTAATGCTAACTTTTGATGAATTCAACAGACAAATAGACAAAGTTTAAAATACACACGCATGTGTATTTTGTATGTTTTCTTTCCACTAGTCTGAAACAGGACAAGATATAATAGCAAAATTGCAGAAAATCAAAAAATGTAGTAGCTGAAAGACAATGTTTTTGCCTGTATCCCTTTCATTGTAGCAGTCATGTGATATGTGTTATAACTATGTTTGGTATACCATGTGGATGAACTGATGGAATCTGGTGAAACAGCAACAGGTGTTACACAGAATTAGATTTCAGATGGGAATCAGAATTTCAGGATTTCTCTACTTCATGATGCAATTCTGAGATTTAATAGGCAATCTGGACTTTTAATTAGATGGCGAGGGAATTACAAATGTTTCATGTCAGCCCCCCTCCCCTTTATCAAATAGTGTCCGATAAGAGCATTTTAAGCAATGTGAATAAAATGGGTTTCATGTGTTTTTCCTACCTCTGATGTTGGAGAGTGTAAATCTCCTTTTGGCAGCACTGCAGCCGTGATAACCTCGGCAGAATCGGGAAACTGCAACACCCTCAGCAATAGAGGCATTTGCACATGTACCAATACAACCGCACATATGGACATGCACAGACTCACAAGCTGCGTCCGAGTGTCTCCTCCAACTTCCCTGGCGTGTTTGTGTGTGCGCTTGCGAGCGAGCAGAGGTCTAAGTGGAAACACCAGGCAAACAGCCGCATTCTCCAACTTCCCTCTTGTCTCCCCAAGGCCCAAGGGGTTTTGCAGGAATGGATTTGTCTATTAGCTCGTAAAGAACATTGCTCAGTGCCATATCGATCATCTGAGCTGTAACGTTTAGGGTCTTTAAGTTGTAGAGTTGATCTAGTGGTACACGGACTCCCCTGGCTATTTTACCAGAGTGAGAGATGATCAACTTAACCCTGGTGCCGCGGTTGGCCAGAGGAAACGCTATAAACACGTCCGCTGGAGCCAGAAACTGTTTTTATTGAACCGCCCCGTTCAGCCATCCAGCAGAGGCCGGAGAGCTACCATGAATCCGCCAGGTGCCTCATTGTAGCAACAGTGCAATCGTGTGGTTTTCCTCTCTTTAATAGCACCCTCATCACAGAGGTAGTCATGCAGGCTGCTGTTCATGACAAGCTGTCAGAATGTTGGACCCCACCCTGTTGTCCTAATGATGGACCTTTATAGCTCACTGATCCAAAGGAGAGCTTATTGGACTGTACTACTGTGTGTGTGTGTGTGTGTGTGTGTGTGTGTATGTGTGAGAGAGAGAGATCATATTCTGTGTCTCGCTCTCTCTCTCTTTCTCTGTGAAAGCTAACGCCCCTCCTTTATCCTCATCTCGCTGCCATGGCAACAGTCATCAAATCAGAACATCAACCGTTGCTTTCATCTCACGTTGTCCACCAGCAGTCTACAGGCTGTCTGTATACATAAACTGTGTGATGGAAACATCACAGAGTCCAACCGCTACTTGCCATTTTAATAAGCGGCCAAATCCCGCGCGACTCTACCGTCACCTGCACAGCAGAGGAGGTGAGAGGCGAGCACAATTATTTATTTTACATTTTTTTAATAAACAGTCGAATAAGCTGGCTTAAAACAGTTTTTAGCCCCCAGCGCTGTTGGAGTATTAAAATGAAAGGAGAGCATGGTGAGTGGCACATGAATAAGCTCACAGCAGAAAGGAACAATAACCCTGAGAGTGTACCGAGAGATTAGCGCAAATCAGAGTGTTCTGCACTGGGGGAGAGAAGCTGTGAGGGGGCGGGGGACACAAAAGGTGCCTGTACTGCATGGACACACACACTCAGATGCCCACACACGCGCTGGCGTTCTGTGGGTGTGAGGGGGTCAGTGGGATTTATTTTTTTGGAGGGGGGGGGGATTACTTTTATTCCCCCCCAAAATAGAAATTCCTCCTGTTTTGTTTAGTTTACCTGAGGTGTCTGCAGTGCAGCCACAGTGAAAAGACACTGGCTTCTATGAATGGACACCTAGAAAGCCTAATTGAACAATGCTGGAGAAAGGAAAAGAGAAGTAAGCAAACCTGGACGCTTTCACACTGCACAATAACAATTGTGGGGAATCAGGCTTCTGCTGAGAAAAAGGCTCGCCTGAATAGCAAAACCCACAGGTTCATTGTTATTCTGATAATCAGAATTGTCATCTGAGCCGACGTTGGGATTTGAATGCATTTGCCAAGAGCATGTCAGTGATAGTAATGGCAGCGTAGTGGTCCCCCCCACTCGCCATTAACAGCCGCTGCCATTTTAGTTTAACTGCCCGCAGTAATAGCTGCTCCTCCGACGCAGCCGTAGCGATACTGCCAGGGATACTTCTGCCACGGCTGCGTCGGTGCCAGTGTTAAAGGCTGCCTTGCGGTGCCAGTAGTAAAGGCTGTTGTTACATGGCACGGTGCCCTGAGCCTGTCAGACCTCCGGGGTCTGTACACCACCTGTCATTATCAGCTCTCAGCCCTGGCAGCTAAGGGCAGCTAATGGTCCACTGGGTCTCACCCAACAATCTGCTGACCGGTCCGAGTGCCGCTGGTTTGGGGGTCGGGGGGAGGGGGGGGGGCAGCTGGACACCTGCGTGAACACATGCCCCCGCATGTGCCCGTTGTTCAGTCGTGTACAGACGTGTACATGCAAAGTACAATTGGTCCGCAACGAAAAACTTTTTTTTAAGTGAGGTGTGGGTTTAAGCATGAGCCAAAATGTGGAGGGGGGGGGAGAAGCAGTCGGTGATATATGAGCCTATTTCACTCATTCACTTTGCTCTGGGATGGATTCCTTCCACTCACTCCAGCATTGTCTGTATGATTTATAGGATTGGACTGCAACCTTTGTCACAGGCAGCTTTTAATTGAAAAAGCCACAACAGGACTTCGGAAAGCCATTAATTGTTACGGTTAATTAAGGTAAACATTAAATGAAGAGAGTTTTAATTGGTTTCTCCTGATGAGGGTAGGGATCTGGGGTGACCAGAATCTGCATATGTAAATAACTAAAAACTCCTCCAGGCCTTGGCTTTACTGTCTTTGCCTCGGAGTCCTAGGTTCTCTCTTTCACGGTACTATTTATTTTTCCTCTCGGTTTTTGTCACTGTCTCTCTTTCTCGTTCTCCTTTTTCTCTCACGAAAACGCACACACAAACACACACACGCACACACACACTCGTTCACACATCTCGGCCCCAACCGAGCTGTCGGCAATACAAATTGGGTGATTTTTTCGAGTGACATTGATGTGATGTATGTACATGCTAAATGCTAAAGCGGCTGCTCCCTGAAGAGATACATTTGTAAAGATGAGACATGACAGATTGGCAAGAGGCATCACGGCATCACCGTTATATTTACAATACATGGAATTATCCCAAGGCCCTGGACCTGCAAGCGAGCTGGCTTTATTTATTGTATTTTGCTTTTAGAAAGTGGACGCTGATGCGCGTGTGCCCACCGGAGCTCAGTTTGATTGACCACGTCTTCCCCATGCAACAGATTAATTTATTACACCGTCACACCGTGGCGAGCATTGCAATATGTACATATGGAAAATAATAACAAACATGTCAAATGGTAGAGTATCTCCCCCCTCCTCCATGTCCTCTGCACAGCTGCCACACGTGCCAGAGGAGAGGGCGTTAATAGCGCACCCAATCACTTTGCGAGATAGATCGCCCGAACACCAGATACATAATCATGCTGTTAAATAAATAGCTTCTTAAAATGATTCCGAATGCCGCTAAAAGCATGAGCATTTTATGGGCGACTTGGGAAAAGAGAGTGGCAGTGTCAGTGGGAGGGAGGGGGGGTACTTAATTTACATCACTGTTTCTACGGTTGAAAGCCTGGGTGTGCGTGCGTGCGTGAGGATGAGGCGAGCGGACAATTGGACGGCTGCTCGGTCACCCGGTCACTCTGCTGCTGCAGTAGGAAAGCTTCTCATGGCCAATGCAGGGCTCTTGCCAGTGTTTCACACAAAAAAAACGAATTTGTGGCTCTGTCCAAACAGATGCTCGATGCCATTTCCAGATAGTGTTTATGTGTGTGCATATGCAGTGGGCGTGTGTGTGTGTGTGTGTGTGTGAATGGATGTGTACCGCGTATACGTGTGTGTGTCCGAGTGCTTCCAAGTCAGTGTGCACTTTGCATTTGTGTCTGTGCGGGTGATTGTGTTTCGTTCCAAACAGATGTATTTTCTTCTTCAATGAGTGTGTGTGTACTAGCTGAATCAGATCTACACCAGCCGGTGCAGTGAGTCTGGCCAAGGTGGATAATATTCAGGGCACGATGTTACCAATAGTACACACACACACACACTAGGTAAACTAGGTAGAGAGACTAGGTAGAGCAAGATGTAGAAATAGACTCAGTGGTTAACTCAACATGAATCAACAATGAAGTGGAGTAGTAAAGAAATAGCGAGCAATCGTCTAGGAAAGGAGAGCAGGTAACATAATAGCATTATCAAATCCAACTAAATGTGGAGGAGGTGGGGGGTTTGAGGTATTTCCACATGGACTTATTATCACTCAAGGGGGGCCCGTGTTTATGTACTGTAGCCTTTGCAATAGCCTGCTTTTAATGGCCGCTTGTTGGAGTAATGCTGCACTTCTGCTCCAAGAGGAAAAGAAAAACCAGAGTATGCCCATCAAGCTTTTCACTCATGCATGAAACACAATGGTTTATAACGATAACATTGTCAGCTTTTACGATCGCAATTTATAGTCATTTTTGAAAATTGTTGATTTCCCGAACGTGGTAGCCCTTCAACAGCAGGCGTCTCAAGTCTAACCGTCAACTCGACCGGCTGAAATGATAACAACCACAGGGGGAAAAATGTATCATGTTTAGCTAGCTAGCTATAGAAGCTAACATTCTAACATTAGCTCTCTGAGTTGGTTGGAAACCTTTTAAATGTTACTCATATAGGCCATACTTATTGGCCACATGATGTTTTGGTGAAGGACTGGAGCTGAAGCTAACATGAAAGAGCACCGTTGTTCTCGTATTGCGGTGTACATGAAACTAGTCAGACTTAGTTTTATAATAAGAAAACTTGTAAGGAATGCCTTCTTTCATTCTAACATAATCCTGCTTAGCTGACATACTTGACCAGTGAAGACAAAAGATATATTTATTTGCTGTTATTGTTAACTTCAAACAGTTAAAAGTTGGATTGGGTTGCCTGTAAACTTCCCTAAAATCTAAATTCTGAGAAAGCATCATTGTCTTTCTAATGTAGCCAGCAAAAATGAAGTTAGCTTCCATATTGTAGAAAGCCATTCCCAAAAAAATAAAAACACAGGACCATAAAAATACTGAGTATGACTCTTACATGTCCATACCTGATGTGCCATAGTTACGGTTGCTTAACTATGATTGGGTAATTGCTGTCCGTGGCAGGGGTTAAGTGAACGGTCAGTTGTTTGATTTGATTAGTTAATTCTGAGTACAACTAATGAGCAGCATACATGTTGAAGCATGAAGGTTAGCAGGCCCAAAGACACTGCGAGCCGATTTCCCTTTTTGACCATCTGGAACCTCGAGGGTGTATTATAATCCGTCGAAGGGACTACTGGTCTGTAGTTTTTAGACCAAGAGGTTACACTTCGCCAATTTTTAAAGTCTTCCTCCCTCCCTCCCTCCCTCCCTCCCTGGAGGAACTGGCGTAACATTTAAGGTACATTCATCTATTGTTTTTCAACTGTGGTGGAATAAAGGGAATGACTGCAGCCCCTGCCTGAGTGCCTGGAAGATCCCTGGAAGATTTGGGAACCAGCTGAAATATGAGTGTAGCCTGTGAGATGTGTTGAGAGATGATCACCTCGGGGAAGCACGAGGCGTTCCCCCTCTGTAGCTGCAGAACCAGAGAGAGAGAGAGATAGAGACAGATAATGGGATATGTGGCTGGCAATAGGTGGATGCGGTTCTTCTTTCTCGTGTTTTTGGGTCAGCACCAGAGATGGGTCAGCTCACGAGAGGAGGGGAAAGACGTGGAGGAAGAATGAATGAGAGTAATATCTCATATGTCTGTCCTTGCTCCCGGTTGCCCTCAGTCAAATCCTCACCATTATGCTTTCATGCCTGATTTATGTGATGTGGGCCGATGTAGCGGTGTCTTTTCTTTTCCGCTTTACAAGACAAGAAACAGAGGGGTTGCAACAACCATGAAACGATTGCGGAGCCGTGTTTCAAACCTGTACAACACAAAGAGATCCAAATAGCAGCTGAACATGAATCGTCTTGGATTGGACTAACTGCATCATCTTGTCCTCATCGCACCGGGGCAGTGCTACTTCTTTTTCTCTCGGTGTGATCTTGAGTGGGCAAGAGCTATTTACATTTTGACCATCTTTGCTGCATGGATTTCCCCTGATATCCCAGGCAGAGGGAAATAAGGGGTGGGAGGATGGGGGGGCGGATGAGCAGCGCGACATATCAAGTGCACTGTATATATGAAGTTGTGTGCTACATTAGTGGGATGAATGCAGGGTGATGCACGGTCGCTGGTGATGATTGGCCAGAGGCAGAGAAATAAGGAGGAGAGGAAATCTATAGATTAATGCAGTTATGGCCGATGTGCGGCCTCGAGAGGCAGCTCTGCGGGGGAAGATTCATCACAGATGATGGTTATGATTGCGTGGATGTAACACAGGGTTATAATTACTTGTGAAATAAACACGGCTGGTCGGTGTTGTTGCAATCATCGCTTAATAATTTAATGAGATGACATGATGGCTCAGAGATCAAAACCTCTCCAGCTGAGATTGCTGCTCCAGCTAATTTTTCTACAAGCACAGAGTGGCTTCACACTCCACCACACGTCGAGCTGGAATATTTCTTCTATGAAGCAGATTCTTTTCACGTAGTGTGGCCACGCTGCAATATCTATTTTTTTGCAATTATTTAATGGGTGCAACAACAAGGGAACCAGCCAGGGTGTTACAGGTGTAGTTGGACTCTAAATTTTCTTTTGCCGATGGTTACACATCGGGTATCCTCCTCCATTTCTTTTGTGCGTTTGTCAAGCCTCTCTTTCTTCTGTCCCTCCATTTCTCAGCACCTCCCGGTATCACCAGCAACAGACTCGAACCACCCGCGGTGAATGTGAATTAACAGACGGCATGCTGCTCGCAGCACCTTCCTTGCCACTGAAACAGATTCATCACAAAGACCTAGATACCGCCTTCTCCCACTAGCACCCCCACACACACACACACACACACAAACACACGTGTTTTCACCCTAGAATAGCGCCTCACATATCATACATCCGTGGTGTAACACTCTTCACACTTACACACTGTACTTGGTGATCAGGAGAACAATAACATCGGCAATAGATTCCTCAGGATGCCACGATGCCAGTTTGCCGCAATATTCCTCTCGATATTCGTGTCCACCAAAAAGCCCCATGATCTGTACTTATAATATGTGTTTCAAATTGACATGTTTCCACGTGAGTGGGAGACGCTGAAAAATCGATGTACCTCGGAAGTTGAAAGGAAGAGGGAGGCAAGTTTGCCCACAGGTCAGAGGTGCATTGTGGGATATTGACCAGTCCCCGGTGCTGCAGTAGGCTCGCTGAGAAAACACATCTACACGAAAATTATTGACAAAGGCGGTACAACCCTGCACCTCAGTAAAGTGGACAGATACTTTATTATCCTCAGAGAGGAAATTCACTTTCACAGTCAATACATGGGAACACTGAACCCACTCAGGCGGAGTTTTTTTTACAGGAGGGGTTTGTGTTTGTGTCAAAAACATGTTTCTTTTCGTGAGACTTGATACACACCTTTTTGATCCGCCGTGGGGACTTCTCCGAGAGTTAACGGTGAAAATGTTCTCCCAGGATAAGACTCAAAAACACTGCTTCTACCCAAAGTTAAAGGAGGCCTTGGCCTACCAAGCTTTAAACTATATTATTGGGCAGCTCAACTAACAGTTATAGTGGCGTGGATTGGAAACGACCAGGAGACAGGATGGACCCAGAAAGAACAAAGCACTGCTAAGGGGATATCTATATCAACATTGCCCTTTATTGATATAAAATCCTTTAATAAAATCAAAATTGAAAACGAACAGATAAAACACACACTGAAGATTTGGACAATAATAAAAAAAACACTTGAAGGACCAAATTCACTCTCAAGGGCTATGCCACTTGTAGGCAACATAGAATTTCCTCCCTCCATATGGGATAGTGGATTTAGACGGTGGGCTGATAAAGGTCTTAAAACCATCAATCAATTTTTCGACAGAACAGAACTCAAATCCTTTTCTCAGTTGCAAGAGCAATATACACTCCCATCAAAGGATTTGTATAGGTACCTTCAAATGAGACACTATATTACAAACCATAAAGACAGACAGTTAGTCAAAAAAAAAACTAATGTAATCGAAGAATATTTTATCAGTATAGCAGAAAATTGCTTTCCAACTAAAAACCACATCTCCCACATATATAGAAGGCTTACAGCTGACAAAACGCAAAATACATTGAACATCAAGGAAAAGTGGGAATTGGAATTAAATGTTATAATTGAAGATAAAACATGGGAAGATCTGTGCAACACATGTCATAAAGGAATCAATAGCCAATTGTGGAAAGAATTTGATTGGAAATTAAAAATCAGATATTTTAATACACCTCTTAAAATCTCATCATATGTGAAGGATCCTTCGGCTTTATTATGTTGGAGAAAATGTGGAAAAATAGGAGATCACACCCATATATTTTGGGACTGTCCAGTAGTCCAAGGGTTTTGGAAAAATATCAAAAAAGAAATCGTTAAAATCATCGAAGTGGAGGTACCCTCAGACCCATTAATATTTCTGCTGGGATCTATACCAAAAGATTTAGGGGACACCGATCAGAGGTATATTTTGCGTATACTTTTAATGACTGCCAGGAAAATGATAACTCTGAACTGGAAGGATGCAAAACCACCAACCATAACTCAGTGGAGACAGAGACTAAATCAGGTTCATACAATGGAACAAATGACTGCAAAATTACAAATGACAATAGATATCTTCATAAGAAGATGGACCTGTGTTACATTATACCTAGTGTCGACATTAAACCTAGATACTACAACTGAGAGGGTTGAGGTAACAAGACCGAGCTGTAACACTAGAATACCACTGCTAAGCAAATGTGTAAATATGGGTCTGATACGAATGTCAGTTTGTTTAACTTTTTATTTCTTTTATTATTATAATTTTTTAAAAATTTTAATTCCTTTTTAAAAAATGTATATACAGTATATGTGCATGTGTGGGTGTGTGTGTGTATATATATATGTATGTATGTGTATATGTGGGTATATGTGTGTGTATGTGTGTATGTATATATATGTGTATGTATATGTGTATGTATGTATATATATATATATATATATATATATATATATATATATATATGTGTATATGTATATTTGTTTTTTGTTTGTGTTTAAAGTCTTTTATTTTACTTTAGTTGTTTACTTAGTTCCATTTTATATTTACTGCATATATAATTTAAATCATACTCAATTTCACTATACAGTCCTTCCCTCCTTCCTTATTAAACCGTGGAATATATGTGCAAAAGTATATACGTGTGTGTGTGTGTATGTGTCGGTAGGTGGATATGGATGGTCATGTATGGGTGGATGCCGATATGGATGGTTGTATATGAGTGGGGGCATTTGTGGATGTCGATGTTCAATTAGGTGGAGATTGGCATTTGTACTTGCTGTGGGATGGACTATGGATACTGATACTACTGCTTTGAGTGTACGATGTTTGTTTTGTTTTGTCTATGTAATTAAATGTCAAGGATTGCTCTGTCCCTCCCAAATAGAGTTGGTTCGGTCCGTAGTCTGTCTTTTCCAAAAGGTTTTCTCTAGGCTACGGATAGCTGGGCCGGCCCGACCGCAGCGATACGCGTCATGGAGGATGGACGGGAGGAAGAGGGCAGGAGGGGCTGAAAAAGCCAGGTTTAAAAAAAGAAAGGCATTGGAGGAGGATGCTGCCAAATGTGCCAAGCTTACTGGTTTATTTTCAAGAGGACAAACACAAGTGGCAACTTGTAAAGAGAGACAAAGGCCTAATGATTAGCAACGTAACTATTCGGCTAACTGTAGCCTTGATTAATAGCGTTGTCAACCTATTCCCAAGACAAATATTAAATTGAATTCAAATATTAGCCTTTTTATATCACCCAAAATATGGCGATCCATAGACTTTGCAAATATTATGCAAATATTGATATATACTATTGATATTAAAGTATGCAGTAATATGACTTAATTTTTCTTTGTAGCTTCGGAGCAGCAGATAAGACTGTTGAACTGTAAACATTAGTTCAATATGCCTCTTTGTTGAAGTGTGTGATATGTTTTTTAAATGTTTTATTTATTTTATTTCTGCTTTTGTTAATTTATCAACCTATCCTTGTGGAATAGTGGAATATTTTTTGTTAACTTCTCATCTTAAGTGGATTATTATTGTTGTATTTAACCTTTACATTATTTGTTGGACCATGGTATTAATTTAAAAAAAAACTACAGGATAGTAAGAGCTGAACTGTTGCTTCATTTATCCAATTTCCACTACCATGGAAAAAGTGGGCTGGTCTTGAGCCTGAAATTCCCGGGCTGAAAAGTGGCCCCACTCCGGCCCTGGTGGGAAGCCAGTGAGGGGTCGAGTTCTTGTCAGCTGGCTATCGGGCCATTATTTTGGAAGGGGATGGTAATCTCTCCACTGATTAAAACAATTAAAAAGAAGTAGTATAACAATTAGAAGCAGGTCAATGTAGGGGAAAAGAGCGGGGAAATACCTCATGAATAGAAGGTCAAGAAAGTTTACTTGGGGAAATAATAACTTGGATGTAAAAGATGAACATCAACTTGGTTGAGAACGCTTTATTTCTTGCCTGTCTTGGGAATG